>NC_090650.1:304602270-304742270 GCF_040937935.1 Hyperolius riggenbachi | reverse complement strand
CGACTTAAATTTATGCACGGAGAATGGGGGAGCAAAGGAGGACATGGAGAGCAAAGGGGGACAGAAGCGGACACACAGGGTGTGCAAAGGAAGACACGGGGACAGAGGGGGACACACAGGGTGTTCAAAGGAAGACACAGGGACAGAAGGGGACACACAGTGTGCAAAGGAAGACACAGGGACAGAAGGGGACACTCAGAGGGAGCAAAGTAGGACATGAGGACACATGGGGGAGCAAAGGAGGGCATGGGAAAGAAGGGGACACATGGGGAACACAAGTTGGCATAAAGGGAAACATAGGGAAGCAAAGGAGGATACAGGGACAGAAGGGGACTTAAAAGGGGAGCAAAAAAGAGGACATGGGGACACAGTAATTGGGGGAGAACATCTACAAGACGTCCCTGGACCATGGACGCACTTGGTTTAGTTTTTTTATTATATGCCAAAAATACGGTATGTGGATTTTTTATTTTTTTTTTTCTGTGGGAAACAGACACCTGGTATAAAAGGCCTGCCCACAGAGTAGAATTTGATTCTCAGCTATTGGACATATCCCCATTATAAGCCACTGGTATCTGCATGTCACTGTGATTATTAATGGGGTCCCGAGAAAATGGGTTCTTGAGATGGCTCTTTTTAAATATTTTTGAAACCGCACTTCAGCAGCAAATATTGGGCACTTGTGCTTAGTCATTAAAAATTTACAGACTCTTGCTCTGACTTCTAATACATGTAAGCTGTCATTTAAAAAAAAAATGCTGAAAATGTTAAATTTCATAAATACTGTAAATGTCGTCATAATAAATAACTTGTTTATACAGCAGTAGTACTGCTCAGTCCACAGAAACTAAAATGCAAACCAAACAAAGACATTCACTTTTTATAGCTCCGGCTATAAAGCAGTCACTGAATGGTCTAAGTAAGGCCCGTTTCACGCTGGCAATAAAGTGGCAAACGGATCCGATTACTGGTTGATCAGATCCGTTTTCACTCCGTTGCCACTAGGCTGCTTCAGTTCCGTTTCCCCATGTCGCCTTCACTAATGCAATGTGCAGCTGAGCTACTGTGCAGAAATGAGAAACTCTTACTGCTGAGCAAAGACCTGTAAATCTCTTTATTATCAGGACCAGGACCTATTTTTAGTCTCACTGCCTTATACAGTGTATTTTTCTTTTGTTTTATGTGGTTGTTGTTTAAGATGAATATACATTTGTGTTTCCATTTGCAAACATTGTGTATCGTTTTAGGTTAAGAGAACTACACTTGTGGACAGTAGAACATCTGTAACAGATGTAAAGTTTGCCCCCAAGCACATGGGCTTAATGCTAGCCACGTGTTCTGCAGATGGCGTGGTGAGAATTTATGAGGCCCCTGATGTCATGAATCTCAGCCAGTGGTCTCTACAGCATGAAATCTCCTGTAAGCTCAGCTGTAGTTGCATCTCCTGGAATCCTTCCAGGTAAGTAAAACTTTGCTTGCTGTTATTTGCATTGATACTGTGACGTTTGCGGAATCGTTTCCGTGGTCAGCGCACCAGACGTGCGCTGACGCGGCGGAAATCCTCCACAAACGTGTAATTGGGAGAACCCAGGTTAGGTGCAATGCACCAGTACAGGGTAATTCCCACCAGCAGACGGAGCTGTGGAGTGCAGACGAGCACAGCCTCTGCACGGCCACAGATGCCAGAAGGGAATTGTACGAGCAGGATCAAGCAGGGCTGAATAGCCCTCAAGAGGGCTGAATAGCCCTCAAGAGAAATAGCACAGGGACAGACAGAATGTGTGTTCACCAATCTAACCGCCACCCAGTGACGGTGAACACACATCTGCAGAAACAAAAGCGGGAATGCAATCGCAGGAGAGAGGCGATTGCCAACAGGCACCAGACTGAGAAGGACAGAGCATGAGTAGCAAAGGCACAGCAAACAACAATCAGAAGATAAGGAAAATAACAAACGCTAGCTAAACGCGAACAACGCACTCATTTGCAACAGCGAACGCGTTTCTGCACGATCACCGCGCGTTAGGCGCCCAGTGATAAGCGTGCCACCCTAACTGACCAATGACAGACAAACGCGAAATGGAGAACGCGAACGCTTGCTTAAACGGTTACCTCACCGAGCCTACAGCAAGCGTTCGTATCAGACAAGACAGACAGACAGGTGGGGCTGTCAGTAGCAACCGCTGCTCTGGCCAGCACCCCTAAGGCAGAGATACAGAAGGAGGCACTGCAACTACCACTAGGGCAAGTGCGATCCAGACAGATGGAGCAGCCAGCAGCAACCGCAGCTCTGGCCTGCACTCCGACAGACAGAACGATTCCCTGTCGACCGCCGCTGGCGCCAAGGCAATCGAGGCACAGAAGGAAGCACTGCCACTACCATTAGGGCTAATGCAATCCAGACAGATGAACAGAAGGGGCTACCAGTAGCAACCCCTGCTCTGGTTAGCAACCCCAGACAGACAGAACAATTCCCTGTCGACCATCGCTGGCGACAAGGCAATCAAGACACAAAGATGTACAGGCAAGACAGATAATACAATCTGACTGCACTAGAGGGAATGCCTAGTACAGTCCCAAGAATTACTCTAAGATAATCTTTGACAAACAGACAAGGCTGACACTCTAGGAGTGTTTAGCAGTAACAAACCATTAAGATGACCAGCAAAGGATTCTGGGAGAACATGGTATTTATACTGCCAGCCTTCAAAGGAAACAGGCAGGCAATTTGCATAACAAATGTATGCAAATTCCACTGCAGCAGAGCAGGTCTGAAACTTGCAAAGCAAAGACAGGTCTCTTTTTTTCCAGAGACCTGCAGCCCTCAGAGTTAAGGAATGGTCAAACAGCTGTCTGTCTGTGCAGACAGCTGAGCGGATCATTACAGATACATTTTTAAACCACCTTCTGCATAGCAGTGCTGATTTCACAAATTCCTGGCAGGAAATTACTGGAAAGGAGTGTATTGATTGGCTAGATCAGTCAGTCAGATTTTAGCTTTTAAAGAAAACAAATATTGTAAAACGATGCTGTGGACAACTCCATTTCTGCTCCCATTTTTGTGTGCACCAGCCTCTGTAAGGTTTCCCTTAGGCCTGGAGCACACCAGAGGAGTTTTTCTGAGTGTTTTGAGTTTTTAAATCTGCTGCTAATGTTATCCTATGTGTCTGTGCACACGGAAACAATGAGGTTTTGGAAAAACCCCATAGCATTACATTGGGAAGAGCTTTTAGAGGTTTCAAAAGCTCTTCCCAATGTAATGCTATGGGTTTTTTTACAAAACCTCATTTCTCCAGTGTGCACAGACACATAGGATAACATTAGCAGCAGATTTAAAAACTCAAAACGCTCAGAAACTCCTCTGGTGTGCACCAGGCCTTAGGTCATACTGCCATTGCTGGGAAGAAGAAATCTTATTTGTTTGTTTATATGGCACTGGCATTCAGTGGCGTAGCTAAAGAGCTGTGGGCCCCGATGCAAGTTTTACATTGGGGCCATATATATATATATATATATATAAATAACGATTGATATGGCACACCAAAACCTGCCAAGGACAACTACCGTGTCAGAGGTGCAAGAAGGGGATGGGGAATAGTTTAATTATTACCACTATTCAAAGTATCTATAGAAGTCATTATTACCAGCACAGGATCAATAAAAAGCTAATACTGCAGTTGAGGGAAGGCCCCTCGGGGCCTCTCTGGCCTAAGGGCTCCGATGCGGTCGCAACTTCTCCACCCCCTATTTCTACGCCCCTGTGGCATTGTAAAATTTCTAACCAGTGGTGTTAAACTAAAACCTATTTAACCTTATTTCCATGAGCAGTATTATCCTTTGAGTGTTCATACAGTATATGTAGTCGTGTAGTTTGGATCCTGGGTGTACAGCTTCAGTGCCAATTTCTACCATGTACTTCTAATGGAAATAAGTTGATTCTCTGTTACAGATTTAATGTGTCATGGCTAAGAATAATAAATAGCAAATCTATTATAGAAAAAACAACTGCCACCTGTGATGACATTGATGTTTAGAATGAGCCATGATCACGGAGTGTAACATGAAAATTGGTTAACTACAACGGAGTTGAAGAAAACTTGTAACATGCAGAATGTATGGGTGGACTGCTCCAATCAACATAGTAAAAATGTTTTGTTCGTCAGCGCTCGTTAAAAAAAACTCCACAGTGATGCTATCTACGCCTACAAGTGCTATATGGCAGTATTTGTATAGCGCCTTTCTCCTGTCGGACTCAAAGCGCTTGCGAGGCAGCCACTAGAGCGCACTCAGTAGGCAGTAGCAGTGTTAAGGAGACTTGCCCAAGAAACTCCTTACTGAAATAGGTGCTGGCTTACTGAACAGGCAGAGCCGAGATTTGAACCCAGGTCTCCTGTGTCAGAGGCAGAGCCCTTAACCATTACACTATCCAGCCACTATATAGTAGTTTGGGCAATTTTTAACTCATAATTCTTAGCTGTAGATGATCTTAAGTAGTTTAGAGGTGTAGAAAAAAAAATTGCTCACATTAATTTGTGTTTTCTTTTCTGTATTTTTGTCCAACTGCTTAGATATATTCTCTCTCTCTCTGGGCAGGTGGTGGTAGTATTATTTTAGCTTGCATTGCCAGTGCATTTGCACACACCCGCACTCAGCTAGTGGTTGTGCCATACAAGTGCTCTGACAAACCATAAACCAGTATTCCAGTATTCTGAACTTTTATCTTCATGTATATTGTGATATTGTCGGTGTACGGTTTATTGCCACGGTTTCAAATGTTCTTTCCTCTTACAGTTGTAGAGCTCATTCTCCTATGATTGCAGTCGGCAGTGATGACACCAGCCCTAATATAATGGGAAAAGTGCAGATCTATGAATACAATGAGAATACAAGGTAAAATAACAATTATTTCTGTAAGTAAACCAGTGTATTTGAATTTTACTGTGATGGTAATACTTAATGTTGGTCACACTCCAGCTACATTGCTGTTAGTGGGTTGAAAGACCACTCTCACGAAAATCTTAAACTTTAAAAATATAAGTAAACAAATACAGATAAGTATGTTTCTGTCAGAGTAACATGAGCCACAAATTACTTTTCTCCTATGTTGCTGTCACTTACAGTAGATATCTGACAGAGCCGACAGGTTCTGGACTAGCCCATCTCCTCATGGGGGGTAATTTATGACTTTTTTTTTTTTTCTGGAAGAAACGCACTTTATATTTATACGGGGAAGATCTTCCCCGTGTGTTTACATTTACCCTGGAATCCACTTCAGGATTCAGGGGCGTACTTAAGCGTACGCAGAATCCTGAAGTGGTTAAAATGTTAAGATTTTCGCAACAGTGGTCCTTTAAGCTACATCCTTACCTAGCAATGTTCTTGCAAGATCTGTCACGTAACGGATCGGATAGCGATCCCTGGCAGGCAACAGAGCTGCCACGACACTGTACATACAGCTCAGTCTCTGGCTGACTACGTTTGTTTTGTTGTTGGGGGTGGGCGGTAGAGGGACAACAAGCACGTGTGCCAGAGCGGCTTAATGTTAGTGGGGGAGCAGCAAAAACAATGGCGTAGCTTGGGGCCCAGCATCGCTAAAGATCTGACACAACGGGCCTTATGCAATTCATTTTTTCTCTTGAGTTTTCTCCTAGGTGGTATTTTCACACCTTACCAATAAAATGCCTTTTAAAGGGATACTGTAGGGGGGTTGGGGGAAAATGAGTTGAACTTACCCGGGGCTTCTAATGGTCCACCGCAGACATCCTGTGTCCGTGCAGCCAGACACCGATGCTCCGGCCCCGCCTCCAGTTCACTTCTGGAATTTCTGACTTTAAAGTCAGAAAACCACTGCGCCTGCGTTGCCGTGTCCTCGCTCCCGCTGATGTCACCAGGAGTGTACTGCGCAGACACAGACCATACTGGGCCTGCGCTGTGCGCTCTTGATGACATCAGCGGGATCGAGGACACTGCAACGCAGGCGTAGTGGTTTTCTGACTTTAAAGTCAGAAATTCCAGAAGTGAACCGGAGGCGGGGCCAGAGCATCAGTGAGTGGCTGCGCGGGCACAGGATGTCTGTGGTCGACCATTAGAAGCCCCGGGTAAGTTCAGTAAGTATCCCTTTAAGCCACCAGCAAGCAAGAAAATACTCAATTATTTTGATACCGTAGTACTTTTTTTTTTACCAACTTTTGGGTACTTTTTAAAATGCTGAAAAGTTAGTTTAAAGAGAAGGTGAAAATGATCTCCTAGGAGAAAACTCAGGTGAAAAAAATAATTGCATATGGGCCAACGTATCATCATGCGGCAACTGTACACACCTGCTGAGACCCAGATTGTTATCGGAACAATCTGTCGTTCATTTCCAGTGATTACTTCTTTCAGTTGGTGAGCCTCTTGCCTGGAGAAGCTGCGTTTCTCACATCCGATTGTATAGGAGATATCTTATTACCTGCCCTACACTGTGACACATCTTTCACTAGCTCTGACTGGTACTTTCCATCACTTCAGTCATCTTCACACTAATCCACTGACATCAGTGAGAATATTGCATGACTGATAACGCACTTGGTTCGCTTTGCCTTATGACAGGTATACCCACCTGTCTGCCAAGCCCCTCTTCTCCTCAGAGGCATCCCAGCAGCTTCATGGGCTACTCCCTTACTATTCATGCTGCTGGATAAAACTGGGGTCTTAAATCAGATCCTCTACTTAAAGACAAATGTTCACAGCCCCCGTGCATCTCTTTCAATAGATGTAAAAACCTTAGACCATTTAGTTAGAAGTGAATATAAAACGGAATAGACTAGGACATGGTTAAATCAGTCAAAAGTAGTGGGAAACTTCACATGTAACCGATGTATCTATTGTAGACATCTTAAACCAGGAAAGTGGTTCGCATTCCTGAATCAAACATATAAAATTCAACACTTCTTCAACTGTCGGACAGAAATGGTAGTCTGTGCAGTAACCTGTCCATGTAATTTGATGTATAATGGGTTGCAAAAGTATTCTGCCCCCTTGAAGGTTTCCACATTTTGTCAAATTACAGCCACAAACATGAATCAATTTTATTGGAATTCCACATGAAAGACCAATACAAAGTGGTGTACATGTGAGAAGTGGATCAAAAATCATACATCATTCCAAACATTTTTTACAAATAACTGCAAAGTGGGGTGTGCGTAATTATTGGGCCCCCTGAGTCAATACTTTGTAGGACCACCTTTTGCTGCAATTACAGCTGCAAGTCTTTTAGGGTATGTCTCTACTAGCTTTGCACATCTAGAGACTGAAATCCTTGCCCATTCTTCGTTGCAAAACAGCTCCAGCTCAGTCAGATTAGATGGACAGCGTTTGTGAACAGCAGTTTCCAGATCTTGCCACAGATTCTCGATTGGATTTAGATCTGGACTTTGACTGGGCTATTCTAACACATAGATATGTTTTGTTTTAAACCATTCCATTGTTGCCCTGGCTTTATGTTTAGGGGCATTGTCCTGCTGGAAGGTGAACCTCCGCCCCAGTCTCAAGTCTTTTGCAGTCTCCAAAAGGTTTTCTTCCAAGTTTGCCCTGTATTTGACTCCATCCATCTTCCCATCAACTCTGACCAGCTTCCCTGTCCCTGCTGAAGAGATGCACCGTGGGATGTTCAAGGCTTTGGAAATCTTTTTGTAGCCTAAGCCTGCTTTAAATTTCTCAATAACTTGATCTCTGATCTGTCTTGTGTGTTCTTTGGACTTCATGGTGTTGTTGCTCCCAATATTCTTAGACAACCTGAGGCCCTTACAGAACAGCTGTATTTGTACTGACATTAGATTACACACAGGTGCACTCTATTTAGTCATTAGCACTCATCAGGCAATGTCTATAGGCAACTGACTGCACTCAGATCAAAGGGGGCCGAATAATTATGCACACACCACTTTGCAGTTATTTATTTGTAAAAAAAATGTTTGGAATCGTGTATGATTTTCATTCCACTTCTCATGTGTACACCACTTTGTATTCGTCTTTCATGTGGAATTCCAATAAAATTGATTCATGTTTGTGGCAGTAATATGACAAAATGTGGAAAACTTCAGGGGGCCGAATACTTTTGCAACCCACTGTATATTGGAAAAACTACCAGGCCTATGGTGGAAAGATTGTCTGTACATTTTAGATCTATTGAAAAGGGAAGGGGAGCTAAGAGGTTAATTGACCATGTTAGGGATCGGCATGTGGACAACCCAGAATGTCTGAGCTTCTTTGGTATTGATAAATGTGTAGAAAATAAAAGGGGGGGGGGATAGATGGGGATGAGAAACTTTTGCAGCTGTAAAGTAGGTGGATTATCCGACTAGGCACAGAGGGTCCATCTGGATTCAATGATAGGATTGATATGGGGATTTTTTTTTAATAAAAGTTATTAGGGCACAGTGATCATGGGGAGCCTTTAAGAGGTATTTTATGCACCCTATGGACCACAGTGAGTGCCACAACAATGGTGAAACCATTACAGTTGTGTTTGAAAATTATGTGAATGGGACCAATGATGTGGATACTGAGATGTACTGGGGTATATCCCATGGTTATCTGGGTCCTATGATTGAGGTCTTATGAGTATTGTATATAATGATTGTCCCCATTATGTACTCTGTGTCCCTATTCATTCCTATTCTGTATACTGGGTTGTGAATGTAAAAATGAATTCCATGAGACTTATGATAAATAGTGGATAGTTCTGGCGTTTTCGTCTAGCCTGCCTTATTGAAGTCTCACTTTACTGAATTGTTCTGAGTATATAATTGAAATAACTCATTTGAATTTCCTTACTTTATTATTCTGGATGATTGTTAATGTGACTGTACATTTTTTTTAAAATTTGTATTGTAGTGTTTTGTATGTCTCACAATAGCCCGCTCTGTTTGACTGAAAATCTACATGGTGCTTTTACAGCCCCTACTCTATGGGCCATTGGTGTACACTTTATCACCTGTTAGACTCTGCAATTTTATGTGCAGCCACTAGATGGCAGCAACACTTAGTGGAAATAAGTAAAAAAAAAACAGATTCATAATATGGGGTTAAGTAATTCCCATTCAAGTTATCTTTACAACCACAAGATGACAGTAATATACCACATTACGTACGCTGATACGCATGAAGCATTCCAAAGAAAGGAAGTCGTCGGTCTCTATGTGTAATTTAGACGTATGAGGAAATTACGTCACTAGTAGGAGTGGCGATTGACGTATAATAGACTACAGGTGCAGAGAAAGCAGGTGAATGGCTGCCATTGGTGGATGGAGTATTGAGGGGGCGTAGTTTTCAGTATATCAGAACGGGATGAGGTATTGGGGGTTATACGGTCTCGAGAAAGCCCTTATTGAGGGGCGAAACTATCGTTGACCATCCTCCACACCACGTTATACCACTTCATACCACCTCCTGAATAATGATTATTGCTTGATTGTCTCTTATTACAAATGTTTTTATGGAAGAAACATATTAAAGTTTGGAATTATATTGAAGTATTGTATGGTGAGTTGCTCCTGGATATTCTATTCGTTTTGAATGACATTATGATTGAAGCTTTTTTCATCTGGATGTTGCACCGCTGTTAGTGGACTGTGAAGTTGTAAGGCATAGGTGTGCACTCGCTCTTTCACCTCCTTTGATTTATATAATATTATGTTTACTGCCTTTAAGAAGAATGTGCACGCATTAATTGACCATTTGGAATCTTTGCAGGAAATATGTGAAAGCAGAAACCTTTATGACTGTCACTGATCCAGTCCACGATATTGCCTTTGCTCCAAACTTGGGTAGATCCTTCCACATCCTTGCAGTAGCAACTAAAGATGTCCGCATTTTCACCGTGAAGCCTTTAAGGTGAGGCTTTTAGGATTTGGGGTAATAGTTCAAATGGAAAACTCCAAGTCAGATTTCTTTATGCTTACTTACTAAAATGCCACATGAAATGAAATCTAAACTGATATTCTTGGTGTAGCGTTATCTATTTTTTTTTTTCTTTTACTTGGGATGGAATACGAACTTCTGTTTTCCACAAAGAAAACAAAACGTACTCAATGGAAAATACCCCATAATGGCATATTAGAAGGCATGCTTCTGTAACTACAAGTTATGCCTTGATGCAGTGCTGCTACTATGAGGAGAGTTGTCACTAATTATTACTACTACAAGCTAGGTCTGAGGCTGGATTCACAGTGGTCAGAAAACGCATGCAAAATAATGACTGCGAACTACAGTGGAGACTGGACATAGATTTTAATACAAAGCCTGCATGCAGCAAGTTAGAATAACGTGATCAGTTACAACACAGTACTGTGAACAGTCCCATAGAATTGTATGGGCATTGAGTTGACATGCAGAATTATTCTGCAGTGCAACTGACCACTGTGAACAGGGCCTTACACTTCATCTGTCTATAAGAAGTTTTTTGTTGTAAGTATTGTGTTTATATAATTACCAGTAGGTGGTGCAATGGCACTGCTTATTAGTGGACTTTTGTTACATAGATGATGACTTGGCATTGACTGCTCCTGTAATGTGTACATAAAATATCAAAAACCATGACCCAAACAGTACATCTATAGTGAACAAAACTTGTGTCACCCTAGATGTGATAATTCTCAAATCAGTTAGATCCACTTTACACTAGAACTATGTATTTGTTAATGTTAATCCGTTGGTGACCTGTGCACGCTTACATTTAGCGTCCCTATCAATTCACTTAGGGCCTGTTTCCACTACACGCAGATTGGATGCAGAAAAACTGACTCCAATGAATGCCTATGGGCCTGTCTCTACTAAATGCAAATTTACTGATGCAGATTTTCCCATAGGCATTCATTGAAGTCAATTTTTTTCTGCATCCAATCTGCGTGTAGTGGAAACAGGCCCTAAAACGTGTGCATCTTCCCAAGATGCTGGATGTAAAAAAACACTATAGTATGGAAATAGTGAAGTGCATAAGTGTGAAAGCTATGATAGTTTTCTTTAGGACAACTACATGCACATCCCTATGTTTTCCCTTCCTGCATTAAGACCTACCATTAAATTCTTAGCACTGAGATAGCCTTCACTGTTCACTATGGTTTTGATACATAGTTAATTATATACATTCTTAATTACAATTACATACCGTATTTTTTGGACCATAAGACGCACCCAGGTTTAAAGGACAAAACCCAGGAAAAAAAAACATTATTATAAACCTGGTGCGTCCATGGTGCAGGGACATCTTGTGGCGGTTCTCCCCCAAGCTGTACTGTGTGGCAGTACACAATAGATAAAGCTGGGGTCACAGAGCCAGCTGGAAATAAAAAGAATTATGAAATAGAATACGAGAAAACAAATGGCACGATACTAGTATAGAACAATAAAGGGGCTAAACTAATCCCATCATAACACTTAAAAGCACATAAACAGTCAGATAAAGCTAGCCATTAATACTAATATAGCATGATTATATTTAACAATGCAGCAAACTGTTCAGCCAATAAATACACAGATAAGTGTACACTCATGTCTACATACCACATTCAGCCAAGCCAGTATAGAACTCTGGAGGTCCACTGCAATAGCGAGCTAGCTGCAGTGTTAGGCAGTGTCCAGAGATTCAGCTCCTGAGTGCGGCCTACTTCCGGTGCTGAAGCCAGGGCCTAAATTAGCATCCTCATGCTGCCTACGCATGGGGGGTCAGTGCGGTAGTCACTGCGATTCTACCTGGTATCTTGAATCAGTGGACCTCTAGAGGGAAGGTGAGAGACCCCTGAGGATCTGCTGGATGCAGGTAGGGTTTAAATTGCTGGCATAGAACTGCTCATGGTAGCGGAGGCCAGGCTGCTTCTGCATGAGGTTGGCGCAGTAACTACCTCTATTCTGCCGCCGGGTATCTTAAATCCGTGGTCCTCAGAGGGAAGGTGAGAGACCCCTCAGGACCTGCTGGATGCTGGTAAGAGTTGAAAGTGCAGGCATAGAAGTGCTCACGGTAGCGGAGCCCAGGCTGCCTCTGCATGGGGGTCGGCGCAGTAACCACCGCGATTCTGCCGCCAGATATCCTGGATCCATGGCCATCAGTAAGTTAACTGTGAGAGATCCCTCACGACCTGCTGGATGCAGGTAAAAATTGAAATTGTGGGCATAGACGTGCTCATGGCAGCAGAGCCCAGGCTGCCTGTGCATGGTGGTCTGTGTGGTAAACACTTTAATTCTGCCGCCAGGTATCTTAAATCCATGGTCCTCAGTAGGGGTAAGGTGAGAGAACCCTCAGGACCTGCTGGATGAAAATTGCTTGCATAGAAGTATTCCGGACAGCAGAGCTCTCATGACTGCATCTACAGCCACGCTAACAATGCCCCCCGACGCTGTGCAAAAGTCAGACACCAATCATCTCAGTAGCATTCGGACCACAGGACGCATGCAATCACACACACACACACACACACACACACACACACACACACACACACACACACACACACACACACACACACACACACACACACACACACACACACACACACACACGGAAAGTCTTATGGTCTGAAAAATACGGTAGTTCATTGGATGAAGTTTTGAGTTGGAGCACACTTTAGGCACCCAAATAGGTTAGGCATTTCTGTAGACTTTTATGGATCCAACTACTTTTTATGCGTGACAGTATTGAACACTGAGGTGCACTATAGCTGTTAAAAAGCCACTGTGAACAGACGTCAGTCACGTTTTTGTGCCTTACAGATATGGAGGAATGGGCTGTTTACAGCTTAAAGTGTATATGTTGAAATTGTTTTTGCTTTATCCGCTCAACAATGCCCACACATGGAGTGACAGAGCAGCGGGGGAAGAGAAGTATAGCATACCGTACAATAAAAATCTGAAGTATAGTTGGGGTGTGAACACCCCCCAACCACCACCTACTCTCTGCCACCTGCATTTTGGGTGTCAAGTGTTTATCTGCAAGTGATAAGTCCGCAGAGCTAGCTTTGGAGCTTCCTGCAGGATGAATAGTTAACTGTCCTCACTCCAGCTTTCATACACATGACTGCAATCACATGACACTGAGCCTGGAGCTCAGGTGGTCCTTTCAGAAGCTGCAAGGGAGTGGCAGTAGCTGGAGCAAGGAGAGGTGGATATACCTGCTACATCACGCTCCAAAGCCGTCCCTGTACCTAACGGCGCACTCCAATACGTGCTTTGCATAGGGGGGCTACATGGGAACATTGGGAGGTCTGCCCACCAGCTGACGTGGCCTTTGGCCTATTTTGTAGGCCAAACGTGTTTGTGTGTATGGGGGGGAGGTGGTATGATATGCACATGGCGCCTTATCCACACGTATATGCGGTATGTATCGGTGGCTAGTTTATACTTATGCAGAAATCTCTATGAAGCGTTTTCGTTGTATTGCTGTTATTGGACTAGATTGAGGGTAGTGTTCTGCTGCAAATGAATGCCAGCTCAAACTGCCTTCTAGAGGCTGCCTGCAGTAAAGCTGGTTGTGGTTAAAGTAGACCTGAACTCTTGCAGAGGACAGAAGTAAAACCTAGAGAAATGCACCCTTTGTGTGGGTATTTAGAGAATTTAGACTGTTTAATTCCCCCTCATCTGTCTAATCACAAGTTGTAATTTGTTCTCTCCCTTGGATCACATGACTGACATGACAGAGGTGGCAGATAAACTTGTTTGAAAGCACAGGATGTTAACAATACGTCTGCTTCCATGAATCAGGAAGTAGAAACAGTGCAGATTTATTTCAGGATTTCTATCAGCTGCAACAAAAATGTTTTTTGTAAAAAGGTTATTATGCTGTTGCGTATCTTTTAGAGCAGAGAGGACGTTCCGCTTTAAGGCTAGGTTTACACTGAATACCTTTGTGCATTAATGAGTGCGTTTTCAAGCACTTCTTTATGTATTGGGTCCAAAGTGCACAAAAAAATCCATGGGGGAAGCCTCATTAGGATCCAAAGGCTTCCCCCTCCCGAGGTAAGTATCCCTCCCAGAGGGTTGGTTTTCCTCACAGATTATCTTTAACTTTATTTGTAGCACTTGCAGGAGCACTAGAAGATTTAAACCCCTCCATATATTTAGTCACCTCCTTACTCTTTCACACCCTGCCCTCCTTTCATTTTCATTCCTGGGTTCATTGGAACCCTGGCTTACATTTGGGTGTTGTAGGTTGGAAAGCAAAGTTCTGTTTTTTTCTCTCATGCTACAGTTACATAAAAAGATCTTGATACATTGAACGGAGCACGATGTTCTGCAGGTGAAGCGATGCTCTGAATTCAGAGGTTTGCTTATGGATTTCCAGAATTTTATATAACTAGTATATTTTCAGACTTTAGACCTTTTTCTTTTCCAGAAAAGAACTGACCTCTGCTGGTGGTGTGACGAAATTTGAAATCCACACAGTGGCACAATTCGAAAATCACAATTCGCAGGTGTGGCGGGTCAGCTGGAACATAACTGGAACTGTTCTGGCATCATCAGGAGACGATGGAACTGTTAGATTATGGAAAGGTCAGTTCACAATTTATGTTATAAGAGAACGCGAGGTGGGTTTGAAGAATATTATCTGCATACAGAGGCTGGATCTGCCTATATAGCCCAGCCTCTGTTGCTATCACAAACCCCCCTAAGGTCCCCCTGCACTCTGCAATCCCTCATAAATCACAGCCATGCTGCTGACAAACAGCTTGTCAGAGCTGGCTGTGTTTATCTCTATAGTGTCAGTCTGCTGCTCTCCCCGCCTCCTGCAGAACTCCAGTCCCCGCCTGCATCCCTTCCCTTCCTGCTGATTGGAGGG
Source organism: Hyperolius riggenbachi (assembly GCF_040937935.1). Taxonomy (NCBI): domain Eukaryota; kingdom Metazoa; phylum Chordata; class Amphibia; order Anura; family Hyperoliidae; genus Hyperolius; species Hyperolius riggenbachi. The sequence continues at coordinate 304,727,464 of NC_090650.1, read as the reverse complement.
AAGGGACAGGGGCAGGGACCGGAGCTCTGCAGGAGGCGGGGGAGCAGCTGAGACTGACACTACAGATGTATACACAGCCTCACAGCACGGCTGTGATTTATGAGGGATTGCAGAGTGCAGGGGGACCTTAGTGGGGTTTGGGATAGCAACAGAGGCTGGGCTGTATAGACAGATCCAGCCTCTGTATGCAGATAACATTCTTTAAACACACCTCGGGTTCTCTTTAACTCACGCAAGACATAGCGCAATAATCCACCTGTGAGGGTTTTTTGGGGTAAAGGTTTTTCTTTTCTTATGAGCAGAATAGAATTGCAATTCATTTCAGTAAACCAGTTTCTAACATGACGCAGCAAAGTCTCCAGACTTTGTTAATGAGAACTATACCCTGTTATCTTTAAAGAGGAACTGTAACCAATGATTGAACATCCCTATCAGTAGCTGATACCTTCTTTCCCACAAGAAATCTTTTCCTTTTCTCAAACAGATCAGGGGGCTCTGTATGACTGATATTGTGGTGAAGCCCCTCCCACAGTGTGATGTTAGCACAAGGGTGCTGACATCACATTGGCCTCAATTCACTAAGCTTTATCAATCACTTTATCGAACGTTTGATAATTTACCTCATGAGTAAACTTTTTTTTTCGATAAAACATTTGATAAATCTATAACACCTTAGTGAATTCAAAATTAGATTTTACTCATGAGGTAAATTATCAAACGTTCAATAAAGTGTTCGATAAAGCTTAGTGAATTGAGGCCATTGTGGGAGCCTTGTTGCATTTTGGGAATAATAACATCTGTTTCCATCTGCTAAAAATGCATCGTCTCTAAACACAGATATGACCTGCCAGCAGTAAAGATGTCACCATGTGATAAGTGTCAGAATGTAAATCCGGGAGAGTAAAGATTTTCCCATGGGCAATCACTAACTAAATCATGTAGAAATATTGTAAAAATTAAAGCACTTTTTTTCATTACGTTCTTTTAACTGCAGTTCATCTTTAACCAGTTCAGGACCATAGGCGTACATCCCCTAGTGACCAGGCTATTTTTTTTACAATTTAGTTGCGCCCCCCCCCCGGCCAGCCAATCAGGGTGATCCCTTCTCATAGACATCAGCCTATGAGAGGGGATTGTGATCGGAGCCTCTCTAGGGGACAGCTGAGTGACACAGCTGTGCCCAGTACAGCGCTGTCGTAGAAAGCAGCGCTGTACAATGTAAATAGCCTTCTAACAGTTTGAAAAAAAAAATCCTTATGTACTTTTTAACCATTTTCTCCCCTTCACTTGATTCAGCTAACTACATGGACAACTGGAAGTGTACAGGTGTATTGAAAGGTGATGGTAACCCCGTGAACGCCAGCCAGCAAGGATTCCTTGCTTCCTCAGTTGGATCCGCCAATCAGAGTTTACCAAACTCTATCAATGGTTCAGCTTCTGGCAGGCAAGTGTTGCATGCTTCTCTTTACTGAGATAAGTGACACCTTGTGTACTGACATGAAAATAACACCGTATGATTTAACATGTTGTTCAGATTGAGTTGTGTTGCACGTGTCTTTCAATATATTAGACAATACTGAGTGGGCTAAACAACTGTTATAAGGCTGTAGACACACTGTGATCGCTTTCTGAGCAAATTAAAAAAAAAAGGCTTCCATTGGCATTAAATTGGCGGTAAAACTGCCTCAATTGTGTATTTTTTAAAAATTGTGATTGCTGCGATTTTACAGCAAATCGATGGGATCGCTTTTTAAAAAAAACGCTCAGAAAGAACTGATGGTCAGGAAAGCACTCAGAAAGCGCTCACAGTGTGTCTACAGCCTAACACCTAACGGTTACATTTTAAGCATAGCTAAAATATGACAGGAATGAGGTAAAGTGTTTCAAACGTGTAGATATCTCCATATATATGATAATTTGATTGGCCAGTGTAGATTTCACCTAGCCATCTTCTGCAAGAAATACTTGTCATTTGAGCTAATGCATACCTCCCAACTTTTTTGAGATGAGAAAGAGGGACACTTAAGCCATACCCATGCCACACCCCTTGTCACGCATACCATAAAGATTTCATAAGAAAAATATGTTGTTTTATAATTCAAACCACACTCGTCCTTTCTATCCTGGTTCATTTTCCTTCATCGTAACATTTTCAAATCAGAAGTATATAAATTTTAAAGGAGTTATCAGGGAAAATGTACTGCGCCTGCGCGAGCGGCGCTGTCAATCACCGCAACGTGGGCCGGAGCGGACTGAGCAGGCGCAGTAGTTCTGCGCCTGCGCAGTCCGCTCCGGCCCATGTGGCAGTGATTGACAGTGCCGCTCACACAGGCGCAGTACAGGCCGACCTCTGGCATCATTGCCGGGGACCGGGAGCAAGCTGCTGCGAATGGCTGCGGGCAGAGCTGCGGCGAGGAACATACTGGGAGCTTGGGGCTGGAGGAAGCCCCGGGTAAGTAGCACTTATTTGATTAATTTTCCCTGATAAATCCTTTAAAGGATGGGAATAAAGTTTAAAGTCAGTCAAATACATTTTTAGTAGAGAAATATATATATTTACATAAAAAGAGGGACAAGGTCCTGAAAGAGGGACAAATGAGGAGGAAAGAGGGACAGGGCTCCCAAAGAGGAACTGTCCCTCCCAAAAGAGGGACAGTTTGGAGCTATGCAAATGAGCATTCTCGACTAAAACACAACCCGCTTGGGATGGATTCTGTGTTTGGAGTAGCATGTACATGGCAGTTTGTAGCTGGTGAATACAGAAGCTTGCTGCATTAACGGCGGGTTTCCACTTGTAAATGATGCAAATGCGGCTACGTAGCCGCATCGCATCACTTCCGCCGCCAGCCGCATCACTTCCCCATCTCCCAATGCGGAAGTCCATGGGGGAGATGGGACGCAGCTGCGGGCGGATGCGACCATGCGATAATCTGCAGCATGTTGCAGATTTTCGGATCGCACCGCTCCGCACAACATGCACGCAGTGGAAACTCTTCCACTGGTGTGCATGTGTTGCAGGACACCTGCGGTGCGATGCGGCTGTGTAGCCGCATCGCACCGCTCCTAGTGGAAATGGGCCCTTACATAGATTTTCCCAAACTGGCTCAATAAGGCTCGTTTCAGCAGGGGTAGCACAGTTTACCGGAGACATTTCTCTGTGATGTCTACCCGTATGTCTTCAGATTTTAAGACCGTTGTATCTGCTTGCTGGCCTGCTATCAGCAGACTAAAGTATAATATCTATGGCTAGCTTTAAAGTTTATACTGATAATGCAATATTAGTACAAAAATGCATTCATGTAAAGAGTGTTAATATTTGTCCACAGTCTTTCTAATAACATCTGCAGGGTTTTCCATATAGAAATAGTGCTGCTCCAAAACAGTACTTAACCTCCCCGGCGTTCTATTGAGATCGCCAGGGAGGCTGCGGGAGGGTTTTTTTTTAATAAAAAAAAAACTATTTCATGCAGCCAACTGAAAGTTGGCTGCATGAAAGCCCACTAGAGGGCGCTCCGGAGGCGTTCTTCCGATCGCCTCCGGCGCCCAGAATAAACAAGGAAGGCCGCAATGAGCGGCCTTCCTTGTTTTGCTTAGATCGTCGCCATAGCGACGAGCGGAGTGACGTCATGGACGTCAGCCGACGTCCTGACGTCAGCCGCCTCCGATCCAGCCCTTAGCGCTGGCCGGAACTTTTTGTTCCGGCTGCGCAGGGCTCAGGCGGCTGGGGGGACCCTCTTTCGCCGCTGCTCGCGGCGAATCGCCGCAGAGCGGTGGCGATCAGGCAGCACACGCGGCTGGCAAAGTGCCGGCTGCGTGTGCTGCACTTTATTTGAAGAAAATCGGCCCAGCAGGGCCTGAGCGGCAGCCTCCGGCGGTGATGGACGAGCTGAGCTCGTCCATACCGCTCAGGAGGTTAATCGGAAAGCAGAAACTTGTCTGTCAGCGCAATCTAGCCAGTAGACATAATGATGCTGATTTAGGTCACTAACTTGTCACTTGCAAGCCAAAGTGTAGCACAATGTTATCCTCCCTCCAAAAGCCTGTACTGCGCACTTTCTGTATAGCAAGGCTAGCAGGCGTTAATGGCCAACTGAGAGGAGCAAAAGACGCACAGGCATTTGTTGGCTGTATGACAATCAGCATCTGGATACTAAGGATTCGCTAGTTTTTTGCTGTACTATGAATGTTGTATTGAACAATACACTTGGTGGTGGTATTTGAGGGTAAAAGGATTTAAAGAGAGTCTGAAGCGAGAATAGATCTCGCTTCAGACCTCATATATAGCAGGGGCACGTGTGCCCCTGCTAAAACGCCGCTATCCCGCGGCTTAACGGGGGTCCCTGTCCCCCCAAATCCCCTCTGTAATGCGGGGGAGCGCTTCCGCATTGGGGCAGGGCTAACCGCCGCAGCCCTGCCCCACGCGCGTCTGTCAGCGCGTATCTCTGCCTCTCCCCCGCCCCTCTCAGTCTTCCTTCACTGAGAGGGGCGGGGGAGAGGCGGCGATGCGCGTCTGATAGACGCGCTGGGAGGCAGGGCTGCAGCCGTTAGCCCTTGCCTCCAGGAAGCAATAATCTATGACCAACTTGCGACCAAGGTTTGCGGGGGGTGGGTTGGGGGGGTCAGGGACCCTCGTGCAGCCGCGGGATAGCGGCGTTTTAGCAGGGGCACACATGCCCCTGCTATATATGAGAGCTGAAGCGAGATTTAGTCTCGCTTCAGTGTCTCTTTAAGTAACAGTACCTGCACATAGATTAAAGGTGCGTACACATGCCTGCAGATGGCGATAGAGGACGGACAGCGTTGGACTCGTGCGGAAGGTATGTCCAACACTGCCGATGCTGCGGGCCTCACGCGCTGGAACTTGGAGGAAGTTTGAAACCACTTCATTAAACATCACCATGCGGAAATGACGTCATTGTGGAAATCGCCACTTTGATGATTCTCAAATCATCTTGGTGATCATGATTTCGGTTTAAATTCGATTTCTCATTCAGGCCTAGTAGGGGGTTAGCAGAGCTGCACATATGGTACATTCTCAGTTGACTGAGAAATATTTAGTATGTTTTTTTGTAATAGTTTCTTAGAAGTCTGACAACTTGTGGCTAAAATAGAAACACAAACTTTGATTAGTATTTTTGACTGTTATTGGTTTACAATACATGGATAATTTCTCTTGAAAGTGTTTTTTTTTTTGTTTTTGGTTATTTTTTTACCTGTGGCCTACTGGTAATGGCTTTATTAAAAGCATATTAAATTCCTCAAATTTCAAGGTGACATTAACATCTGGCTAATGCTTGCAGCTTCTTTTGTATGTTTTCTAAATCAAAAATGTTATGTTTAATAGCCTATTATTGCAGTTTCATTAAAGTAAACCCGAGGTGGGGATTTATTAGTATAAAAAAAATTGGGGGGTGCCTTGAGGCCAAGGTTGGGGAACACAGATATAAGGCACTGCCTAAATGATCCATTTTATACATTAACTCAATTTACCCGTATACCACATAGATTTGGTAAAATTGGATGAAAAAGACTGGATCGTTAGTGGCCCCCTTTTAGGCAGTGTTAGGACTCCTTACTGAATAGATGCTGGCTAACTGAACAGGAAGAGCTGAGATTCAAACTCTGGTCTCCTGTGTCAGAGCCCTTAACCAGTACACTTTCCAGGCACACTCAGAAATTGATCACCAGGGCCCCATGCAATGACTGTATTTTTCAGATTGTGTAAGAGGACAGAAGGACAAAAGCCAAATGAAAGAAGATATATATACTAAATCTGGTGCAACCACGGTGCAGGGTGTTTTATGGACCCTTCCCATCTCCTACCCCCCCCCCCCCAATTATTCTGTTCCCCTTGTGCCTTCCTTGTACCTCTTGTGTCCTCCTCTGTCCTCTTGTGTCCCGTTACCCTTCCTAAGTCCCTGTGTTTTATGTCCCCCCTGTGTACATATTTACTATACATCGCAGCCACACCGCTCCGATTTAAGGAAGTGGCTGCAACAGCTTTAGAGAGCACTCTACCAATCAGGCAGGGGGCACTGCCCAGACCACCAATCACGGCCGCTCACTGCTCTCTTCTTAATCGTAGCCCATGGTCTCGAGGGTGAGACCATGGCTCCATCATTGGGGCCAATCACTGCACTCCTTGCTACTGTGGGATTGCAGTGATTGGTCCCAGTGATGGTGTTGTGGCCCCGCCCTCGAGACCATCGGCTCCAATTAAGAAGGGAGCAGTGATTGGCAGGTCTCCTTAGATCGGAGCGATGTGGCTGCAATGTACCAGAAAAAAAGTGTGTCTTATAGTTCGAAAAAATACAGTAACTTTTCTCCTTTAGTTTTCTCACAGGAGATATTTTCCCACCTTAAAGGAATTATCAAGCCAAAAAAAAAAGTTTCAATTACCTGGGTCTTCTACCAGCCCCATGCAGCCATCCTGTGCTCTCGACGTCACTAACTGTTGCTCCAGTCCCCCGCCACCTGCTAGTTTCGTTTTTTGCCGCCCTCTTTGTCGGCTGGCCGCATTGCTTACATTTTTTAGCTTTCTCACTGGTGCAGGAACATTAGCGCATACATTTTTTTTAGCATTAGCGGTGTAACGCGAAAATTTGTTCGTGTTGCATCGCTAACGCTAAAAAATGTATGCATTAAAGGGACACCGAGCAGTGCAGAAACTATGGAAAGATGCACATCATTTTAAAGCTCTCTTTCTCCTCTTTCCAATGATATATAAACCGCCACCCTACGCCTTTTTAGTTTTCGCGATTGAAATTGCAGCGGCCGCAATTTCGATCGCGAAAATAGAGAAAACTAAAAGGCGTAGGGCGATGATTTAGGGGTCGCCAGAAAGAGGAGAAAGAGAGCTTTAAAATGATATCCAACTTTCCATAGTTACATCGTATTACACAGGGTGACTTTTTTTCAAAATAAGCAGCTCCATTCAGCAGAAAAAGTCGCCCTGTGTAGTACAATGTAACTATGGAAAGATGGATATCATTTTAAAGCTCTCTTTCTCCTCTTTCTGGCGACACCTAAACCGCAGCAGCTCCATTCAGCAGAAAAAGTCGCCCTGTGTAGTACAATGTAACTATGGAAAGATGGATATCATTTTAAAGCTCTCTTTCTCCTCTTTCTGGTGACATCTAAACCGCGGCCCTACGCCTTTTAGTTTTCTCTATTTTCGCGATTGAAATCGCTGCCGCGGAAATTTCAATCGCGAAAATAGTGAAAACTAAAAGGCGTAGGGCGGCGGTTTATATATCATTGGAAAGAGGAGAAAGAGAGCTTTAAAATGATATGCATCTTTCCATAGTTTCTGCACTGCTCAGTGTCCCTTTAATGTTCCTGCACCAGTGAGAATGCTAAAAAATGTAAGCAATGCAGCCTGCCGACCAAGGTCGGGAAAAACGAAACTAGCTGGTGGAGGGGGACTGGAGCAGCAGTGAGTGACTACGAGGGCACAGGATGGCTGCATGGGGCTGGTAGAAGCCCCAGGTAAGGGGATTTTTTTTTTTTTTTTTTTTTTTTTTGCTTGATAATTCCTTTAATAATAAAATGCATTTTAAACCACCGACAAGCAAGAAAATGCTCAATCTCTTTGATATCATTTTTTTCCCCCTACTTTTTCAGTTACAAAGTGCTTACTCTGTGGAGAAGATGAAAAATTATCTCCTTGGAGAAAACTCACGGGATGAAGGAATTGCTTACAGGCCCTGGGGTGGGTGGCTCATTGTTATGTAATCACAACACAAATATGCTATCGGTGTTGATATTTCCACATCCTTTGAAGCTCAATTAAACACAGTGGCTTTGCATTGTCAGGCATTGTGGTATTTAATTAACAGGCACCTGGCTGTGCACATCAGTACCATCCGTTTCAACACAGGTATTTTTGCAAGAAGCAGGTCTTCTCGCGCTTGCTCCAAAGCTGTGCAGCGCCTGCTTCCGGTGCCGCCATAGACCATCATGTTATTACAGCTATCGCTGAGCTGCAGGGAAAACACTGTAATTCAGGTGCCAGCAATAGTCCGACCCTGAATTACGCCAACAGAGGACCGGCTAGGTAATCAGTAGGGAAATATATTTGTTATATTCCTCTACTCTAGAGTAAGAACAAGTGACACTTGTTGGAGATACTACATATGTTTTGTCTTGCTTTGCTTTTGGAACTGTTATTTAACTGTTGGGTTTGGCTTTGTCCACATTGTAATGTGTTTTTCCCCCTCATGTCTAATATTTAAATAAAAAATGTTTTCTTCTGTTAGTAACACATTTTAACTGAGTGACACCTTGTTTTCCCCCCTTCCCTATTTGTATTGTGTTCTTAACAGACAGCACAGCTGATACCAAGCTAACCGGAGTAACTTGCTGTTTTTGCTGCTTGTTGCATGCACGTTGGATTGGATGCAGAATTCCTTTTTCTCCCCTTCCCAGTTTAAGTCATTCCAGGATATAAAGGAAGTCTTGTCACTACAGCTCCACAAATCATCTTGTGTATATTATTCATATTTTTGTGCTTTTTAAATAATAAAGTGTATCTACGTATATGTTGTTTCTGGTCACTTACATGGTTTGACAGTTGGATGGGGTATTAGACTATGACTAGGGAAGTAAATAGATTGTGAGCTCCTGGAAGGAATAGACAGAATGTGAAGATGACAGGGCTAAAATAATAAATAACAATAATATGAAATGGTGCAATAAATAGTGCAATAAATGCTATTTTGACAAGACCAGTAACATACTTTTATTTCAGTCAGGCCTGTACCTTTTTATTATTGTTAGGCCTGGAACCCACTAGCAGCACTGTGGGATCACAGACATAGCATTACATTAGCAGGAGCTTTTCAAATAACAAGCTCTTGGAAAAGCACTGCTTGTGGGTTCCAGGCCTTAAAGGGACCCTGAGCTCAGCCTAAAAATTCAATTTGTAGTTACCTGGGGCTACTTCCTGCCACCCATAGCCAGCGAGCTCCCCTGGCGTCCTCCAGGCTCCTCTCCCGGGTCCTGCTGGCAGCTCTGTCAATCAACAACTTCAGCCAAAAGCTGGCCATGCACACCCCTGCTGCACACGCTATACGAGTCCTCATGCCGGCCAGCGTGACGGTCCTGCGCTTGCACAGTTCAGTCTTAGAGAACTGCACATGCGCAGGACTCTTGCGCCGGCATGATTCGTAGCGGGTGTTCGCACGCCCATTGCCTATTTTTGGATCCGCCAGCCGGACTGGGAGAGGAGCCAGGAGGATGCCGGGGGATCTTCCAGGCTATGGGGGCTGGAGGAATCCCCAGGTAAGTCCAAATTGTGTTTTTAGGCTGAGCTCGGGGGTCCCTTTTAACCACTTGAGGACCGTGGGCTTTACCCCCCTTAAGGACCGGCCACTTTTTTTCCATTCAGACCACTGCAGCTTTCACTGTTTATTGCTCGCTCATACAACCTACCACCTAAATGAATTTTGGCTCCTTTTCTTCTCACTAATAAGGCTTTCTTTTGGTGCTATTTGATTGCTCCTGCGATTTTTACTTTTTATTATATTCATCAAAAAAGACATGAATTTTGGCATTTTTCAAATAAAGTAAAATTTCTATATACATGCAGCGCGAAAAATGTGGACAAACATGTTTTTGATTAAAAAAAAAACCCATTCAGTGTATATTTATTGGTTTGGGTAAAAGTTATAGCGTTTACAAACTATGGTGCAAAAAGTGAATTTTCCCATTTTCAAGCATCTATGACTTTTCTGACCACCTGACATGTTTCATGAGGGGCTAGAATTCCAGGATAGTATAAATACCCCCCAAATGACCCCATTTTGGAAAGAAGACATCCCAAAGTATTCACTGAGAGGCATAGTGAGTTCATAGAAGATATTAATTTTTGTCACAAGTAAGCGGAAAATGACACTTTGTGACCCAAAAAAAAAAAGTTTCCATTTCTTCTAACTTGCGACAAAAAAAAAAATGAAATCTGCCACGGACTCACCATGCCCCTAATTGAATACCTTGAAGTGTCTACTTTCCAAAATGGGGTCATTTGTGGGGTGTGTTTACTGTCCTCGCATTTTGGGGGGTGCTAATTTGTAAGCACCCCTGTAAAGCCTAAAGGTGCTCATTGGACTTTGGGCCCCTTAGCGCAGTTAGGCTGCAAAAAAGTGCCACACATGTGGTATTGCCGTACTCAGGAGAAGTAGTATAATGTGTTTTGGGGTGTATTTTTACACATACCGATGCTGGGTGGGAGAAATATCTCTGTAAATGACAATTTTTTAATTTTTTTTTACACACAATAGTCCATTTACAGAGATCTTTCTCCCACTCAGCATGGGTATGTGTAAAAATACACCCCAAAACACATTATACTACTTCTCCTGAGTACGGCGATACCACATGTGTGGCACTTTTTTGCACCCTAACTGCGCTAAGGGGCCCAAATTCCAATGAGTACCTTTAGGATTTCACAGATCATTTTGAGAAATTTCGTTTCAAGACTACTCCTCACGGTTTAGGGCCCCTAAAATGCCAGGACAGTATAGGAACCCCACAAATGACCCCATTTTAGAAAGAAGACACCCCAAGGTATTCTGTTAGTAGTACGGTGAGTTCATAGAAGATTTTATTTTTTGTCACAAGTTAGCGGAAAATGACACTTTGTGAAAAAAAACAATAAAAATCAATTTCCGCTAACTTGTGACAAAAAATAAAATCTTCTATGAACTCACCGTACTACTAACAGAATACCTTGGGGTGTCTTCTTTCTAAAATGGGGTCATTTGTGGGGTTCCTATACTGTCCTGGCATTTTAGGGGCCCTAAACCGTGAGGAGTAGTCTTGAAACGAAATTTCTCAAAATGATCTGTGAAATCCTAAAGGTACTCATTGGAATTTGGGCCCCTTAGCGCAGTTAGGGTGCAAAAAAGTGCCACACATGTGGTATCGCCGTACTCGGGAGAAGTAGTACAATGTGTTTTGGGGTGTATTTTTACAGATACCCATGCTGGGTGGGAGAAATACCTCTGTAAATGACAATCTTTTGATTTTTTTTTTTTTTTTACACACCATTGTTCATTTACAGAGTTATTTCTCCCACCCAGCATGGGTATCTGTAAAAATACACCCCAAAACACATTGTACTACTTCTCCCGAGTACGGCGATACCACACGTGTGGCACTTTTTTGCACCCTAACTGCGCTAAGGGGCCCAAATTCCAATGAGTACCTTTAGGATTTCACAGGTCATTTTGAGAAATTTTGTTTCAAGACTACTCCTCACGGTTTAGGGCCCCTAAAATGCCAGGACAGTATAGGAACCCCACAAATGACCCCATTTTAGAAAGAAGACACCCCAAGGTATTCTGTTAGTAGTACGGTGAGTTCATAGAAGATTTTATTTTTTGTCACAAGTTAGCGGAAATTGATTTTTATTGTTTTTTTTCACAAACTTGTGACAAAAAATAAAATCTTCTATGAACTCACCGTACTACTAACAGAATACCTTGGGGTGTCTTCTTTCTAAAATGGGGTCATTTGTGGGATTCCTATACTGTCCTGGCATTTTAGGGGCCCTAAACCGTGAGGAGTAGTCTTGAAACAAAATTTCTCAAAATGACCTGTGAAATCCTAAAGGTACTCATTGGAATTTGGGCCCCTTAGCGCAGTTAGGGTGCAAAAAAGTGCCACACATGTGGTATCGCCGTACTCGGGAGAAGTAGTACAATGTGTTTTGGGGTGTATTTTTACAGATACCCATGCTGGGTGGGAGAAATAACTCTGTAAATGAACAATGGTGTGTAAAAAAAAAAAAAATCAAAAGATTGTCATTTACAGAGGTATTTCTCCCACCCAGCATGGGTATCTGTAAAAATACACCCCAAAACACATTGTACTACTTCTCCCGAGTACGGCGATACCACATGATTGGCACTTTTTTTCAGCCTAACTGCGCTAAGGGGCCCAAAGTCCAATGAGTACCTTTAGGATTTCACAGGTCATTTTTGTTTCAAGACTACTCCTCACGGTTTAGGGCCCCTAAAATGCCAGGGCAGTATAGGAACCCCACTAATGACCCCATTTTAGAAAGAAGACACCCCAAGGTATTCCGTTAGGAGTATGGTGAGTTCATAGAAGTTTTTGTTTTTTTGTCACAAGTTAGCGGAAATTGATTTTAATTTTTTTTTCACAAAGTGTCATTTTCCGCTAACTTGTGACAAAAAATAAAATCTTCTATGAACTCACCATAGTCCTAACAGAATACCTTGGGGTGTCTTCTTTCTAAAATGGGGTCATTTGTGGGGTTCCTATACTGCCCTGGCATTTTAGGGGCCCTAAACCGTGAGGAGTAGTCTTGAAAGCAAATGTCGCAAAATGACCTGTGAAATCCTAAAGGTACTCATTGGACTTTGGGCCCCTTAGCGTACTTAAGGTGTAAAAAAGTGCCACATATGTGGTACCGCCGTACTCAGGAGAAGTAGTATAATGTGTTTTGGGGTGTATTTTTACACATACCCATGCTGGGTGGGAGAAATATCTCTGTAAATGACAATTGTTTGATTTTTTTTTACACACAATTGTCCATTTACAGAGAGATTTCTCCCACCCAGCATGGGTATGTGTAAAAATACACCCCAAAACACATTATACTACTTCTCCTGAGTACGGCTATACCACATGTGTGACACTTTTTTGCAGCCTAGGTGCGCTAAGGAGCCCAACGTCCTAATAACAGGTCATTTTGAGGCATTTGTTTTCTAGACTACTCCTCACGGTTTAGGGCCCCTAAAATGCCAGGGCAGTATAGGAACCCCACAAGTGACCCCATTTTTAGAAAGAAGACACCCCAAGGTATTCCGTTAGGTGTATGGCGAGTTCATAGAAGATTTTATTTTTTGTCACAAGTTAGTGAAAAATGACACTTTGTGGAAAAAAAAAAAAAAAAAATCAATTTCCACTAACTTTTGACAAAAAATAAAATCCTTCTATGAACTCGTCATACACCTAACAGAATACATTGGGGTGTCTGTTTTCTAAAATGGGGTCAGTTTGTGGGGTTCCTATACCGCCCTGGCATTTTACGGGCCCAAAACCGTGAGTAGTCTGGAAACCAAATGTCTCAAAATGACTGTTCAGGGGTATAAGCATCTGAAAATTTTGATGACAGTTGGTCTATGAGGGGGCAAATTTTGTGGAACCGGTCATAAGCAGGGTGGCCTTTTAGATGACAGGTTGTATTGGGCCTGATCTGATGGATAGGAGTGCTAGGGGGGTGACAGGAGGTGATTGATGGGTGTCTCAGGGGGTGGTTAGAGGGGAAAATAGATGCAATCAATGCACTGGGGAGGTGATCGGAAGGGGGTCTGAGGGGGATCTGAGGGTTTGGCTGAGTGATCAGGAGCCCACACGGGGCAAATAAGGGCCTCATCTGATGGGTAGGTGTGCTAGGGGGTGACAGGAGGTGATTGATGGGTGTCTCAAGGTGTGATTAGAGGGGGGAATAGATGCAAGCAATGCACTGGTGAGGTGATCAGGGCTGGGGTCTGAGGGCGTTCTGAGGGTATGGGCGGGTGATTGAGTGCCCTAGGGGCAGATAAGGGTCTAATCTGATGGGTAGCAGTGACAGGGGGTGATTGATGGGTAATTAGTGGGTGTTTGGAGGAGAGAACAGATGTAAACACTGCACTTGGGAGGTGATCTGATGTCGGATCTGCGGGCGATCTATTGGTGTGGGTGGGTGATCAGATTGCCCGCAAGGGGCAGGTTAGGGGCTGATTGATGGGTGGCAGTCACAGGGGGTGATGGATGGGTGGCAGTGACAGGGGGTGATTGATGGGTGATCAGTGGGTTATTACAGGGAAGGACAGATTTAAATAATGCCCTGGCGAATTGATAAGGGGGGGTCTGAGGGCAATCTGAGCGTGTAGGCGGGTGATTGGGTGCCCGCAAGGGGCAGATTAGGGTCTGATCTGATGGGTAACAGTGACAGGTGGTGATAGGGGGTGATTGATGGGTAATTAGTGGGTGTTTAGAGAAGACAATAGATGTAAACACTGCGCTTGGGTGGTGATCTGATGTCGGATCTGCGGGCGATCTATTGGTGTGGGTGGGTGATCAGATTGCCCGCAAGGGGCAGGTTAGGGGCTGATTGATGGGTGGCAGTGACAGGGGGTGATTGATGGGTGATTGACAGGTGATCAGGGGGGATAGATGCATACAGTACACAGGGGGGGGGGGGTCTGGGGAGAATCTGAGGGGTGGGGAGTTGATCAGGGGGGGGGGGGGGGTAAAAAAAATAGCGTTGACAGATAGTGACAGGGTGTGATTGATGGGTGATTAGGGGGGTGATTGGGTGCAAACAGGAGTCTGGGGGGTGGGCAGGGGGGGGTCTGAGGGGTGCTGTAGGCCATCTGGGGCAGGGGGGGGAGAAATCAGTGTGCTTGGGTGCGACATAGGGTGGCTGCAGCCTGCCCTGGTGGTCCCTCGGACACTGGGACCACCAGGGCAGGAGGCAGCCTGTATAATACACTTTGTAAACATTACAAAGTGTATTATACACTTTGTATGCGGCGATCGTCGGGTTAACATCCCGCCGGCGCTTCCGTATGGCCGGCGGGATGTTGCGGCGGGTGAGCGGAGACAGGCGCCGGCGGAGGATCGCGACACGGATGACGCGATCGCTCCGCCCATGCCCCTACAAGGACCGCCGCCATTTGTCAATACGGCGGTCCTTGCGGGGTCCACTTCCCGGCCGCCAATCGTCAATACGGCTGTCGGGAAGTGGTTAAAATAAATATGCATTTGGAGTTTCAGCAGGTTAGGGTATATAATGGGAGGCCACTCCCCTCGCATACCTATGAAACGGCTGCCGGGAGATTTGGGCGCAGGGTAAAGCCGATAAACTGCTCACCCTGCTCCTGCACAAGTCCCAGCAGTGTTAATTACAATTCCCCTTCCAAGCCACCATGGATAGTGGGGGAAAGGCGTAATTCGGCTTCCAGCTATTGCTGGCGTTCGAATGACTGTTTTTTTTATAGTAATTTGTGCTCCGTTTTTTGCACCCAAATTACTCACTGAGCGCTGCTATAGCTGTAATTCCTATTATGGCCTATGGTGGCGCTGGCTGCGCCTAAATCTTTTGCGCTGTTTTTACGGTGCTCTGCTATAGTTTGAGATTTACAAAATCCTCACAATTCAGAGACAGCATGCTGAGGCTTTAGTTGTGTAGTAGGAGTGGTTTACAGACAGCATGCAGGTAAACATGATCACACACAAACCCCCAAAACTATCTCCGTAGCACATCATACATATAGTTAGTCTCTCAGTGTTCAGCTATTTTTGTACGCCTTTTGCTGTCTTGATATTAACCACTAGATAAGTGTGCCTTTGTACTATATGCAGAGAATCTAATAATTTTGAAATAAGTCTTGCAATGACCTCAAAAATAATATATTCTCTGAAGAAAATACACACTGGCCCATATGCAATACATTTTTTCTCCTAGGAGATAGTTTTCATATACTCTATAAAATAAATTTTCAGCATTTTACAATTGAAAAAGTACCCAGATGTTGATGGAAAAGTACGATAAATTTTATTTTGGGTATTTTCTTGCTTGCTGGAGGCTGAAAATGCATTTTATGACAAGTTGTGAAAATATCACCTAGGTGCAAACTCAGGAGAAAAAGTGAATTGCATATGGGCCACTATATTTTGGTTAATATCAAGCAAATCAACAAAAGGGAGTTGAAAAATAGCAGAGACTCCACAGCCCAGACTCCGAGCCACCTCCACCCTCCCTAGTGAATAGTGGTCCCTCAGGGACACATGTAGAGAATGTGCAGTGCACTCCCCTGGCCGGCATGCTCCTCCTTCACTCTGAGCATCTGACTTCACCAGTGCAGTACATCCCTACTCTATTTCCCAGGTGGCATGTTCTGAGAGGTCACAGCCGCCATGTCAGAGATGAGACACACCGTGAGGAATAAGATGGAGGCTCACAGAGTGAAGAAGCAGCGCGCCAGACATACGAGTGTGCTTTGCTATATATACTCTGCAAGGGACCAATATTCTCATGGTGGTGGGGGGAGGTTCAGGGGCACTGAGCGACCTATGTACAGGATCTTCTCAAAAAAAATACACACAACTGAAATACACACAACTGAAGTAGTTCAAGCCTTTTATTGTTTTAATATTGATGATTTTGGCATACAGCTCATGAAAATCCAAAATTCCTATCTCAAAAAATTAGCATATTTCATCCGACCAATAAAAGAAAAGTGTTTTTAAAACAAAAAAGTCAACCTTCAAATAATTATGTTCAGTTATGCACTCAATACTTGGTCGGGAATCCTTTTGCAGAAATGACTGCTTCAATGCGGCGTGGCATGGAGGCAATCAGCCTGTGGCACTGCTCAGGTGTTATGGAGGCCCAGGATGCTTCGATAGCGGCCTTAAGCTCATCCAGGGTGTTGGGTCTTGCGTCTCTCAACTTTCTCTTCACAATATCCCACAGATTCTCTATGGGGTTCAGGTCAGGAGAGTTGGCAGGCCAATTGAGCACAGTAATACCATGGTCAGTAAACCATTTACCAGTGGTTTTGGCACTGTGAGCAGGTGCCAGGTCGTGCTGAAAAATGAAATCTTTATCTCCATAAAGCTTTTCAGCAGATGGAAGCATGAACCCACTTTTGAACCAGAAACAGCGGCAGAAGCGCCTGACCTGGGCTACAGAGAAGCAGCACTGGACTGTTGCTCAGTGGTCCAAAGTACTTTTTTCGGATGAAAGCAACTTTTACATGTCATTCGGAAATCAAGGTGCCAGAGTCTGGAGAAAGACTGGGGAGAGGGAAATGCAAAAATGCCTAAAGTCCAGTGTCAAGTACCCACAGTCAGTGATGGTCTGGGGTGCCATGTCAGCTGCTGGTGTTGGTCCACTCTGTTTTATCAAGGGCAGGGTCAATGCAGCTAGCTATCAGGATATTTTGGAGCACTTCATGCTTCCATCTGCTGAAAAGCTTTATGGAGATGAAGATTTCATTTTTCAGCACGACCTGGTACCTGCTCACAGTGCCAAAACCACTGGTAAATGGTTTACTTACCATGGTATTACTGTGCTCAATTGGCCTGCCAACTCTCCTGGCCTGAACCCCATAGAGAATCTGTAGGATATTGTGAAGAGAAAGTTGAGAGACGCAAGACCCAACACCCTGGATGAGCTTAAGGCCGCTATCGAAGCATCCTGGGCCTCCATAACACCTGAGCAGTGCCACAGGCTGATTGCCTCCATACCACGCCGCATTGAAGCAGTCATTTCTGCAAAAGGATTCCCGACCAAGTATTGAGTGCATAACTGAACATAATTATTTGAAGGTTGACTTTTTTTTTGTTTTAAAAACACTTTTCTTTTATTGGTCGGATGAAATATGCTAATTTTTTGAGATAGTAATTTTGGGTTTTCATGAGCTGTATGCCAAAATCATTAATATTAAGGCAATAAAAGGCTTGAACTACTTCAGTTGTGTGTATTTGAATCTAAAATATATGAAAGTCTAATGTTTATCAGTACATTACAGAAAATAATGAACTTTATCACAATATGCTAATTTTTTTAGAAGATCCTGTAATTTTTGCCCTGGGTCCTGTTGTAGCTAGGGCTGGTTCTGCATACCGAATATTTGTTGTATGCCCTGCTACTTGGAATTCAGCTCAGATACCCTTTAAGGAACTATATTTAAAATGTTTAGAGAGTAGATTCTCTAGATTAAGCACCAAACAAGCTGTGCCTGAAGGTTTGATGTACAAAATGAATTACTAAATATAAAGGATTGTCATGTTCTATTGACATACAGTGGTGTGAAAAACTATTTGCCCCCTTCCTGATTTCTTATTCTTTTGCATGTTTGTCACACTTAAATGTCACTTAAATGTTTCTGCTCATCAAAAACCGTTAACTATTAGTCAAAGATAACATAATTAAACACAAAATGCAGTTGTAAATGATGGTTTTTATTATTTAGTGAGAAAAATAACTCAAAACCTACATGGCCCTGTGTGAAAAAGAAATTGCCCCCTGAACCTAATAACTGGTTGGGCCACCCTTAGCAGCAATAACTGCAATCAAGCGTTTGCGATAACTTGCAACAAGTCTTTTACAGCACTCTGGAGGAATTTTGGCCCACTCATCTTTGCAGAATTGTTGTAATTCAGCTTTATTTGAGGGTTTTCTAGCATGAACCGCCTTTTTAAGGTCATGCCACAGCATCTCAATAGGATTCAGGTCAGGACTTTGACTAGGCCACTCCAAAGTCTCCATTTTGTTTTTCTTCAGCCATTCAGAGGTGGATTTGCTGGTGTGTTTTGCGTCATTGTCCTGCTGCAGCACCCAAGATCGCTTCAGCTTGAGTTGACAAACAGATGGCCGGACATTCTCCTTCAGGATTTTTTGGTAGACAGTAGAATTCATGGTTCCATCTATCACAGCAAGCCTTCCAGGTCCTGAAGCAGCAAAACAACCCCAGACCATCACACTACCACCACCATATTTTACTGTTGGTATGATGTTCTTTTGCTGAAATGCTGTGTTACTTCTACGCCAGATGTAACAGGACACACACCTTCCAAAAAGTTCAACTTTTGTCTCGTCGGTCCACAAGGTATTTTCTCAAAAGTCTTGCCAATCATTGAGATGTTTTTTTAGCAAAATTGAGACGAGCCTTAATGTTCTTTTTGCTTAAAAGTGGTTTGCGCCTTGGATATCTGCCAAGCAGACAGTTTTTGCCCAGTCTCTTATGGTGGAGTCATGAACAATGACCTTAATTGAGGCAAGTGAGTCCTGCAGTTCTTTAGATGTTGTCCTGGGGTCTTTTGTGGCCTCTCGGATGAGTTTTCTCTGCGCTCTTGGGGTAATTTTGGTCGGCCAGCTACTCCTGGGAAGGTTCATCACTGTTCCATGTTTTTGCCATTTGTGGATAATGGCTCTCACTGTGGTTCGCTGGAGTCCCAAAGCTTTAGAAATGGCTTTATAACCTTTACCAGACTGATAGATCTCAATTACAGTACTTTTGTTCTCATTTGTTCCTGAATTTCTTTGAAACTTGGCATGATGTCTAGCTATTGAGGTGCTTTTGGTCTACTTCTCTGTGTCAGATAGCTCCTATTTAAGTGATTTCTTGATTGAAACAGGTGTGGCAGTAATCAGGCCTGGGGGTGACTACAGAAATTGAACTCAGGTGTGATAAACCACAGTTAAGTTATTTTTTAACAAGGGGGGGCAATCACTTTTTCACACAGGGCCATGTAGATTTGGAGTTGTTTTTTCTCACTAAATAATAAAAACTGTCATTTAAAACTGCATTTTGTGTTCAATCATGTTATCTTTGACTAATAGTTAACGGTTTTTGATGAGCAGAAACATTCAAGTGTGACAAACATGCAAAAGAATAAGAAATCAGGAAGGGGGCAAATAGTTTTTCACACCACTGTAATTGACTATGCACTAGATAGTCACTAATATTTTGATACCACAAACGAATGTATGATGTAGAGGAATGTTTCTCAAAGGGATTTCCACTTTGTTTTCAGAAGCTTCACTGAAAAGTCATAGAAAAAAATATTATAATTTATATAGTATGTAAACATATTTCATGTATTGCATTTGCATTTTGGTATAAAGGTTACATATTTAGGAATACAACAGGAGAAGATGGTAGCGCTTCCAAATGCAGGCATGCAGTTGACCAGCTGCATAGATGTGCAGAGCCTACACATGGGCTGATTACACAACTTGCATTTAAAACAGATGCAACAAATGGAGGACTTTAGCTTCCAATAAACAGTTTGCGTGCAGATTGTTCAGTACTAGACTCTTCCACCACGTTGGGGGGTCCTCAGAAAAATGTAAGTCTACTTTGGGCTAGCTGCATCCATATGTATCAATTTGCATTCAATTTTAGCTTAAAGGTTAACTAGCTTAAAATGATCCAGAGATAACTAAAAAGCATGTTTTTTACTTACCCGGTGCTTCCTCCAGCCCCATAAACATGGATGCGTCCCTCGCTGTTCATGCTAAACTGCAATCTGCTCCGGTAAGCAGCTGTGTGACGTCAGCAGGGGGCTAACATCACTTGGTCAAAATGAGCCATCTCCCGGGGTTTTATTGCGGCTAAACGGAGGCACACCGCAGGAGGCACACGTGAGGACGGCGAGTGACACAGCCATGCTTATGGGGCTGGAGGAAGCATTAGGTAATCAAAAAAAATGCTTTTTAATCATCTCTGGATAAGTAAAAAAAACATGCTTTTTAACCACTTTACCCCCACCCGTACGAATTTCTCCGCCCCTTTTTCCATCCTTTAACCCCCAGGGACGGAGAAATCCGTACTTTCCGCGCTCCCGCCGCTGCCCCTGCTCTCTCTAGCGCGCATTCCCGCGGGTAAACACGCCGCCGGCCTCTCGCCCGGAGATCAATGAACGGGAAAATCCATTCTTGTTCATTGATCTAAGCCCCGCAATGATCCGCTGCTTCTCCGCTAAGCAGCGCGATCATTGTGAAAAAAAACAAACACTCACAGCCTCCTAGTACTTCCTCCAAGCGTCCGGAAAGACGCTTGGAGGTCGCATTAAACAAATAGTTACTGTTGCCATCTTGTGGCCAAATAGTAAAACTACACCCTAAAGCATTTTTCCCATACAAATAGATTAATTAAACACAAAAAATTAACTCATTACCTCCCACACTCCCCATTTTTTTTTGGGGGGGGGGGGGGGGGGGGGGGGTAATTAAAAAAAAAATTAAAAAATTTACAATTAAAAAAAATACATAAATAGATACCTTAGAGACTGAACTTTTTAAATATTTATGTCAGGAGGGTACAACACTGTTACTTTATAAACTATCGGCTTGTAATTAGGGATGGATGCAAAACAGAAAAAAAATGCACCTTTATTTCCAAATAAAATATTGGCGCCAAACATTGTGATAGGGACATAATTTAAACGGTTTTATAAGCGGGACAAATGGGCAAATACATTTCATGGGTTTTAATTACAGTAGCATGCATTATTTAAAAACTATAATGGCCGAAAACTGAAAAATAATGAATTTTTTCCCACATTTTTCCTATTTTCCCATTAAAACATATTTAGAATAAAATAATTCTTGGCATAATGTCCCACCTAAAGAAAACCTAATTGGTGGCGGAAAAAACAAGATTTAGTTCATTTCATTGTGATAAGTAATGATAAAGTTATAGACGAATGAATGGAAGGAGCGCTGAAAGGTGAAAATTGCTCTGGTGCTCAAGGGGTAAAACCCCTCAGTGGTGAAGTGATTAATCATCTCTGGGTCACCTTAAAGGACAACCAAGGTGACATAAGATAGACATGTGTATGTACAGTGCAAAACCTACAAATAACTATGCTGTGTTTTTTTTTTTCTCTCTCTGCCTGAAAAAAGTTAATCAGGTGTGTAAGTGACAGTCTCTATCCAGGTCAGACTACAGGGAGTGCAGAATTATTAGGCAAATTAGTATTTTGACCACATCATCCTCTTTATGCATGTTGTCTTACTCTAAGCTGTATAGGCTTGAAAGCCTACTACCAATTAAGCATATTAGGTGATGTGCATCTCTGTAAAGAGAAGGGGTGTGGTCTAATGACATCAACACCCTATATCAGGTGTGCATAATTATTAGGCAACTTCCTTTCCTTTGGCAAAATGGGTCAAAAGAAGGACTTGACAGGCCCAGAAAAGTCAAAAATAGTGAGGTATCTTGCAAAGGGATGCAGCACTCTTAAAATTGCAAAGCTTCTGAAGCGTGATCATCGAACAATCAAGCGTTTCATTCAAAATAGTCAACAGGATCGCGAGAAGCGTGTGGAAAAACCAAGGCGCAAAATAACTGCCCATGAACTGAGAAAAGTCAAGCATGCAGCTGCCAAGATGCCACTTGCCACCAGTTTGGCCATATTTCAGAGCTGCAACATCACTGGAGTGTCCAAAAGCACAAGGTGTGCAATACTCAGAGACATGGCCAAGGTAAGAAAGGCTGAAAGACGACCACCACTGAACAAGACACAAGCTGAAACGTCAAGACTGGGCCAAGAAATATCTCAAGACCGATTTTTCTAAGGTTTTATGGACTGATGAAATGAGTGAGTCTTGATGGGCCAGATGGATGGGCCCGTGGCTATATTGGTAAAGGGCAGAGAGCTCCAGTCCGACTCAGACACCTGCAAGGTGGAGGTGGAGTACTGGTTTGGGCTGGTATCATCAAAGATGAGCTTGTGGGGCCTTTTCGGGTTGAGGATGGAGTCAAGCTCAACTCCCAGTCCTACTGCCAGTGTCTGGAAAACACCTTCTTCAAGCAGTGGTACAGGAAGAAGTCTGCATCCTTCAAGAAAAACATGATTTTCATGCAGGACAATGCTCCATCACACACGTCCAAGTACTCCACAGCGTGGCTGGCAAGAAAGGGTATAAAAGAAGAAAAACTAATGACATGGCCTCCTTGTTCACCTTATCTAAACTCCATTGAGAACCTGTGGTCCATCAAAAAAATGTGAGATTTACAATGAGGGAAAACAGTACACCTCTCTGAACAGTGTCTGGGAGGCTGTGGTTGCTGCTGCACGCAATGTTGATGGTGAACAGATCAAAACACTGACAGAATCCATAGATGGCAGGCTGCTTTTGAGTGTCCTTGCAAAGAAAGGTGGCTATTTTGGTCACTGATTTGTTTTTGTTTTGTTTTTGAATGTCAGAAATGTATATTTGTGAATGTTGAGATATTATATTGGTTTCACTGGTAAAAATAAATAATTGAAATGGGTATATATTTGTTTTTTGTTAAGTTGCCTAATAATTATGCACAGTAATAGTCACCTGCACACACAGATATCCCCCTAAAATAGCTAAAACTAAAAACAAACTAAAAACTACTTTCAAAAATATTCAGCTTTGATATTAATGAGTTTTTTGGGTTCATTGAGAACATGGTTGTTGTTCAATAATAAAATTATTCCTCAAAAATACCACTTGCCTAATAATTCTGCACTCCCTGTATAGCATAACCCTCGCTGATAAGTAATTACCGCCATAAAACACTTTTGTCAGTAAATGGCTTCTGAAAGCCGCAAAGAGATAAAAAGGGTCAATAATTCATAGATTTGAGCTCTGGCATACTGCAATGAAGGGAGTCATTGAGCAGAGACAATGAAACAGTTAAATCTTAAACTAGATATAGGGGGGGCGTGTCCGGATGTTAGAGGAAGAAGACGTGCACTCCTGAGGCTCCGTAACCATCCTGCAAAAATCCTCCAAAAAAGGCAATTTTCATTCATCTAATACCGGCGGCTGGTTTCCTGAGGGTGTTGGGTGTCGAACGAGGTGTCATGCCCCCAAAAAAAGCTGGAAACCAAAACTCTACAGACGCATGTAACTCATGCACGCAGTGCTGCCACATGACCAGCAGCCGCCATAACACAGTCATGATGGCGGAGGCCGGAGAGGAGCCGCACTCGTCCGCAAGCACAGCAGTCATCCTGGAAGCAATTACTGCCTCCCGAGTTGCCCTCACCACCAAGCTGGACAAGGTTGAGGCAGACATCCAGTTACTCCGCCAGGACATGGACAAGCTCAGGGCGCGAACAGCGGAGGTTGAGTGCCGAGTCTCAGACAATGAAGATACAACTGCCACACATACCACTGACATCAGAACCCTCAAACAGCAGGTGAAACAGCTCATGGACCGCTCGGTGGATGCAGAGAATAGGCTCCGGCGCAACAACGTACGAGTCCTGGGGCTGCCGGAAGGAATTGAAGGAGACAACCCAGCAGAGTTTGCGGAGGTATTCTTCAAATCCCTTTTGGGCCTAACAAATCTCCCACCCACATACGTAGTTGAAAGGGCTCATAGAGTCCCCTCTCGCCCGCTCCCACCTGGCTCTCTCCCGCATCCATTCCTGGCGCGGCTCCTAAATTACAAAGACCGAGACTTAATCCTAACAGAAGCCAGAAAGCAGCAAGAGCTTGTATACGAAAATGCGAAAGTTATGCTCTTCCCAGATTTCTCCGCTGAAATTCAAAAACAGCGCAAATCCTTTATGGAGGTCAAGAAACGCCTGCGGGGAAAAGAATTAAAATACAGCATGCTTTTCCCTTCAAAGCTTCGAGTGGTACATGGGGGCTCCACAAAATTTTTTGACCACCCTCAGGACGTCATTGACTGGCTAGACACCATCTGATCGGGTATAGTGCTTCCCCCTTTCTAAGCCTGTGTTGATAAGTATAGTATTGCCGCTCTAATTATTGATCATTATATATGCTATACCATGTGCTCTCGTATTCAGTATTATGTTGTCTTTTACCGTTAATGAATGCATATTACGGATCTCGGGACTGCCTAAGGACACTACTACCTACTTTCTTGGGCACCCAGGGTCTTAATATAACATCCAGGTGCTAATGTTACTGTTTGTTGGGATACAAGGCTGCGTACTTTCTTTCTTTGGTATTGTAGCAGGGGTTATGTTATACATATGCTTGTTGCGTATGGGGTTAATGTGTGTACTTTTTATAATGACCATCGCCATCTTTTTCCCTCCCTCCATGCATGCTGTTTCTGCCGCCACTCCCTCCCTGCCATGGCCTCCCGCCATAATGTACCGCATCACACGCCCACACATATGTGCTGCTGAGTCAGGATGGAGACCCCTCTGAGAGTAATCTCGTGGAATGTTAGGGGCCTCGGCTCCGCATTCAAGCGCTCTCTAATGTTTCAGTACGTTCAAAAGTATAAGCCACACATACTTATCCTACTTGAGAACCACATGATTGGTGACCGTCTCCGCTCGCTACGTCGCTCATGGACTCAGGTCTTCCATTCCACTTTCTCCACTTTCTCGAGGTGCGTCTCCATCCTGATCAGCAAGGCCATAGCCTGCAAACGCCTTTCCTCGGAGGTTGATAAGGACGGCAGATACGTTATCCTAAAGCTACAAATTCATAATGAGACATACTGCCTTATAGGCGTACTGTATATGCACCTCCTAACCTCCAACCTCCACTGTTTATGGAACTTAGTGCTAAAATTTCTAAATTTCTCCCTGCAAAACTACTCCTTATAGGAGATTATAATGCAATCTTAGACCCGGCACGCGATACCTCTAACCCCACCAGATCTGCAAACCCAGAATTAGTTAACTGGGCTTCCGCCCTCTCCCTAACTGAACTATGGAGGTGGAAGAACTCCTCCAAAACCTCATACTCATATTTTTCCACAACCCACAAATCCGCCTCTCGGATCGATCTGGCGTTTGGAAATGCAGATCTCCTGACTAGTGTCACCTCTGCCAACTATCTTCCAAGCGGGCTTTCAGACCACGCCCCGCTTGAAATTAACATTTCCCTTAAATACACTGCTAATAAAGGTATCTGGAGGCTTGACCCATAGTGGATCTCAGACGACAATATAAGTAAACATGTCACCGATTTTGTACGCCTTTTGCTGTCTTGATATTAACCACTAGATAAGTGTGCCTTTGTACTATATGCAGAGAATCTAATAATTTTGAAATAAGTCTTGCAATGACCTCAAAAATAATATATTCTCTGAAGAAAATACACACTGGCCCATATGCAATACATTTTTTCTCCTAGGAGATAGTTTTCATATACTCTATAAAATAAATTTTCAGCATTTTACAATTGAAAAAGTACCCAGATGTTGATGGAAAAGTACGATAAATTTTATTTTGGGTATTTTCTTGCTTGCTGGAGGCTGAAAATGCATTTTATGACAAGTTGTGAAAATATCACCTAGGTGCAAACTCAGGAGAAAAAGTGAATTGCATATGGGCCACTATATTTTGGTTAATATCAAGCAAATCAACAAAAGGGAGTTGAAAAATAGCAGAGACTCCACAGCCCAGACTCCGAGCCACCTCCACCCTCCCTAGTGAATAGTGGTCCCTCAGGGACACATGTAGAGAATGTGCAGTGCACTCCCCTGGCCGGCATGCTCCTCCTTCACTCTGAGCATCTGACTTCACCAGTGCAGTACATCCCTACTCTATTTCCCAGGTGGCATGTTCTGAGAGGTCACAGCCGCCATGTCAGAGATGAGACACACCGTGAGGAATAAGATGGAGGCTCACAGAGTGAAGAAGCAGCGCGCCAGACATACGAGTGTGCTTTGCTATATATACTCTGCAAGGGACCAATATTCTCATGGTGGTGGGGGGAGGTTCAGGGGCACTGAGCGACCTATGTACAGGATCTTCTCAAAAAAAATACACACAACTGAAATACACACAACTGAAGTAGTTCAAGCCTTTTATTGTTTTAATATTGATGATTTTGGCATACAGCTCATGAAAATCCAAAATTCCTATCTCAAAAAATTAGCATATTTCATCCGACCAATAAAAGAAAAGTGTTTTTAAAACAAAAAAGTCAACCTTCAAATAATTATGTTCAGTTATGCACTCAATACTTGGTCGGGAATCCTTTTGCAGAAATGACTGCTTCAATGCGGCGTGGCATGGAGGCAATCAGCCTGTGGCACTGCTCAGGTGTTATGGAGGCCCAGGATGCTTCGATAGCGGCCTTAAGCTCATCCAGGGTGTTGGGTCTTGCGTCTCTCAACTTTCTCTTCACAATATCCCACAGATTCTCTATGGGGTTCAGGTCAGGAGAGTTGGCAGGCCAATTGAGCACAGTAATACCATGGTCAGTAAACCATTTACCAGTGGTTTTGGCACTGTGAGCAGGTGCCAGGTCGTGCTGAAAAATGAAATCTTTATCTCCATAAAGCTTTTCAGCAGATGGAAGCATGAACCCACTTTTGAACCAGAAACAGCGGCAGAAGCGCCTGACCTGGGCTACAGAGAAGCAGCACTGGACTGTTGCTCAGTGGTCCAAAGTACTTTTTTCGGATGAAAGCAACTTTTACATGTCATTCGGAAATCAAGGTGCCAGAGTCTGGAGAAAGACTGGGGAGAGGGAAATGCAAAAATGCCTAAAGTCCAGTGTCAAGTACCCACAGTCAGTGATGGTCTGGGGTGCCATGTCAGCTGCTGGTGTTGGTCCACTCTGTTTTATCAAGGGCAGGGTCAATGCAGCTAGCTATCAGGATATTTTGGAGCACTTCATGCTTCCATCTGCTGAAAAGCTTTATGGAGATGAAGATTTCATTTTTCAGCACGACCTGGTACCTGCTCACAGTGCCAAAACCACTGGTAAATGGTTTACTTACCATGGTATTACTGTGCTCAATTGGCCTGCCAACTCTCCTGGCCTGAACCCCATAGAGAATCTGTAGGATATTGTGAAGAGAAAGTTGAGAGACGCAAGACCCAACACCCTGGATGAGCTTAAGGCCGCTATCGAAGCATCCTGGGCCTCCATAACACCTGAGCAGTGCCACAGGCTGATTGCCTCCATACCACGCCGCATTGAAGCAGTCATTTCTGCAAAAGGATTCCCGACCAAGTATTGAGTGCATAACTGAACATAATTATTTGAAGGTTGACTTTTTTTTTGTTTTAAAAACACTTTTCTTTTATTGGTCGGATGAAATATGCTAATTTTTTGAGATAGTAATTTTGGGTTTTCATGAGCTGTATGCCAAAATCATTAATATTAAGGCAATAAAAGGCTTGAACTACTTCAGTTGTGTGTATTTGAATCTAAAATATATGAAAGTCTAATGTTTATCAGTACATTACAGAAAATAATGAACTTTATCACAATATGCTAATTTTTTTAGAAGATCCTGTAATTTTTGCCCTGGGTCCTGTTGTAGCTAGGGCTGGTTCTGCATACCGAATATTTGTTGTATGCCCTGCTACTTGGAATTCAGCTCAGATACCCTTTAAGGAACTATATTTAAAATGTTTAGAGAGTAGATTCTCTAGATTAAGCACCAAACAAGCTGTGCCTGAAGGTTTGATGTACAAAATGAATTACTAAATATAAAGGATTGTCATGTTCTATTGACATACAGTGGTGTGAAAAACTATTTGCCCCCTTCCTGATTTCTTATTCTTTTGCATGTTTGTCACACTTAAATGTCACTTAAATGTTTCTGCTCATCAAAAACCGTTAACTATTAGTCAAAGATAACATAATTAAACACAAAATGCAGTTGTAAATGATGGTTTTTATTATTTAGTGAGAAAAATAACTCAAAACCTACATGGCCCTGTGTGAAAAAGAAATTGCCCCCTGAACCTAATAACTGGTTGGGCCACCCTTAGCAGCAATAACTGCAATCAAGCGTTTGCGATAACTTGCAACAAGTCTTTTACAGCACTCTGGAGGAATTTTGGCCCACTCATCTTTGCAGAATTGTTGTAATTCAGCTTTATTTGAGGGTTTTCTAGCATGAACCGCCTTTTTAAGGTCATGCCACAGCATCTCAATAGGATTCAGGTCAGGACTTTGACTAGGCCACTCCAAAGTCTCCATTTTGTTTTTCTTCAGCCATTCAGAGGTGGATTTGCTGGTGTGTTTTGCGTCATTGTCCTGCTGCAGCACCCAAGATCGCTTCAGCTTGAGTTGACAAACAGATGGCCGGACATTCTCCTTCAGGATTTTTTGGTAGACAGTAGAATTCATGGTTCCATCTATCACAGCAAGCCTTCCAGGTCCTGAAGCAGCAAAACAACCCCAGACCATCACACTACCACCACCATATTTTACTGTTGGTATGATGTTCTTTTGCTGAAATGCTGTGTTACTTCTACGCCAGATGTAACAGGACACACACCTTCCAAAAAGTTCAACTTTTGTCTCGTCGGTCCACAAGGTATTTTCTCAAAAGTCTTGCCAATCATTGAGATGTTTTTTTAGCAAAATTGAGACGAGCCTTAATGTTCTTTTTGCTTAAAAGTGGTTTGCGCCTTGGATATCTGCCAAGCAGACAGTTTTTGCCCAGTCTCTTATGGTGGAGTCATGAACAATGACCTTAATTGAGGCAAGTGAGTCCTGCAGTTCTTTAGATGTTGTCCTGGGGTCTTTTGTGGCCTCTCGGATGAGTTTTCTCTGCGCTCTTGGGGTAATTTTGGTCGGCCAGCTACTCCTGGGAAGGTTCATCACTGTTCCATGTTTTTGCCATTTGTGGATAATGGCTCTCACTGTGGTTCGCTGGAGTCCCAAAGCTTTAGAAATGGCTTTATAACCTTTACCAGACTGATAGATCTCAATTACAGTACTTTTGTTCTCATTTGTTCCTGAATTTCTTTGAAACTTGGCATGATGTCTAGCTATTGAGGTGCTTTTGGTCTACTTCTCTGTGTCAGATAGCTCCTATTTAAGTGATTTCTTGATTGAAACAGGTGTGGCAGTAATCAGGCCTGGGGGTGACTACAGAAATTGAACTCAGGTGTGATAAACCACAGTTAAGTTATTTTTTAACAAGGGGGGGCAATCACTTTTTCACACAGGGCCATGTAGATTTGGAGTTGTTTTTTCTCACTAAATAATAAAAACTGTCATTTAAAACTGCATTTTGTGTTCAATCATGTTATCTTTGACTAATAGTTAACGGTTTTTGATGAGCAGAAACATTCAAGTGTGACAAACATGCAAAAGAATAAGAAATCAGGAAGGGGGCAAATAGTTTTTCACACCACTGTAATTGACTATGCACTAGATAGTCACTAATATTTTGATACCACAAACGAATGTATGATGTAGAGGAATGTTTCTCAAAGGGATTTCCACTTTGTTTTCAGAAGCTTCACTGAAAAGTCATAGAAAAAAATATTATAATTTATATAGTATGTAAACATATTTCATGTATTGCATTTGCATTTTGGTATAAAGGTTACATATTTAGGAATACAACAGGAGAAGATGGTAGCGCTTCCAAATGCAGGCATGCAGTTGACCAGCTGCATAGATGTGCAGAGCCTACACATGGGCTGATTACACAACTTGCATTTAAAACAGATGCAACAAATGGAGGACTTTAGCTTCCAATAAACAGTTTGCGTGCAGATTGTTCAGTACTAGACTCTTCCACCACGTTGGGGGGTCCTCAGAAAAATGTAAGTCTACTTTGGGCTAGCTGCATCCATATGTATCAATTTGCATTCAATTTTAGCTTAAAGGTTAACTAGCTTAAAATGATCCAGAGATAACTAAAAAGCATGTTTTTTACTTACCCGGTGCTTCCTCCAGCCCCATAAACATGGATGCGTCCCTCGCTGTTCATGCTAAACTGCAATCTGCTCCGGTAAGCAGCTGTGTGACGTCAGCAGGGGGCTAACATCACTTGGTCAAAATGAGCCATCTCCCGGGGTTTTATTGCGGCTAAACGGAGGCACACCGCAGGAGGCACACGTGAGGACGGCGAGTGACACAGCCATGCTTATGGGGCTGGAGGAAGCATTAGGTAATCAAAAAAAATGCTTTTTAATCATCTCTGGATAAGTAAAAAAAACATGCTTTTTAACCACTTTACCCCCACCCGTACGAATTTCTCCGCCCCTTTTTCCATCCTTTAACCCCCAGGGACGGAGAAATCCGTACTTTCCGCGCTCCCGCCGCTGCCCCTGCTCTCTCTAGCGCGCATTCCCGCGGGTAAACACGCCGCCGGCCTCTCGCCCGGAGATCAATGAACGGGAAAATCCATTCTTGTTCATTGATCTAAGCCCCGCAATGATCCGCTGCTTCTCCGCTAAGCAGCGCGATCATTGTGAAAAAAAACAAACACTCACAGCCTCCTAGTACTTCCTCCAAGCGTCCGGAAAGACGCTTGGAGGTCGCATTAAACAAATAGTTACTGTTGCCATCTTGTGGCCAAATAGTAAAACTACACCCTAAAGCATTTTTCCCATACAAATAGATTAATTAAACACAAAAAATTAACTCATTACCTCCCACACTCCCCATTTTTTTTTGGGGGGGGGGGGGGGGGGGGGGTAATTAAAAAAAAAATTAAAAAATTTACAATTAAAAAAAATACATAAATAGATACCTTAGAGACTGAACTTTTTAAATATTTATGTCAGGAGGGTACAACACTGTTACTTTATAAACTATCGGCTTGTAATTAGGGATGGATGCAAAACAGAAAAAAAATGCACCTTTATTTCCAAATAAAATATTGGCGCCAAACATTGTGATAGGGACATAATTTAAACGGTTTTATAAGCGGGACAAATGGGCAAATACATTTCATGGGTTTTAATTACAGTAGCATGCATTATTTAAAAACTATAATGGCCGAAAACTGAAAAATAATGAATTTTTTCCCACATTTTTCCTATTTTCCCATTAAAACATATTTAGAATAAAATAATTCTTGGCATAATGTCCCACCTAAAGAAAACCTAATTGGTGGCGGAAAAAACAAGATTTAGTTCATTTCATTGTGATAAGTAATGATAAAGTTATAGACGAATGAATGGAAGGAGCGCTGAAAGGTGAAAATTGCTCTGGTGCTCAAGGGGTAAAACCCCTCAGTGGTGAAGTGATTAATCATCTCTGGGTCACCTTAAAGGACAACCAAGGTGACATAAGATAGACATGTGTATGTACAGTGCAAAACCTACAAATAACTATGCTGTGTTTTTTTTTTTCTCTCTCTGCCTGAAAAAAGTTAATCAGGTGTGTAAGTGACAGTCTCTATCCAGGTCAGACTACAGGGAGTGCAGAATTATTAGGCAAATTAGTATTTTGACCACATCATCCTCTTTATGCATGTTGTCTTACTCTAAGCTGTATAGGCTTGAAAGCCTACTACCAATTAAGCATATTAGGTGATGTGCATCTCTGTAAAGAGAAGGGGTGTGGTCTAATGACATCAACACCCTATATCAGGTGTGCATAATTATTAGGCAACTTCCTTTCCTTTGGCAAAATGGGTCAAAAGAAGGACTTGACAGGCCCAGAAAAGTCAAAAATAGTGAGGTATCTTGCAAAGGGATGCAGCACTCTTAAAATTGCAAAGCTTCTGAAGCGTGATCATCGAACAATCAAGCGTTTCATTCAAAATAGTCAACAGGATCGCGAGAAGCGTGTGGAAAAACCAAGGCGCAAAATAACTGCCCATGAACTGAGAAAAGTCAAGCATGCAGCTGCCAAGATGCCACTTGCCACCAGTTTGGCCATATTTCAGAGCTGCAACATCACTGGAGTGTCCAAAAGCACAAGGTGTGCAATACTCAGAGACATGGCCAAGGTAAGAAAGGCTGAAAGACGACCACCACTGAACAAGACACAAGCTGAAACGTCAAGACTGGGCCAAGAAATATCTCAAGACCGATTTTTCTAAGGTTTTATGGACTGATGAAATGAGTGAGTCTTGATGGGCCAGATGGATGGGCCCGTGGCTATATTGGTAAAGGGCAGAGAGCTCCAGTCCGACTCAGACACCTGCAAGGTGGAGGTGGAGTACTGGTTTGGGCTGGTATCATCAAAGATGAGCTTGTGGGGCCTTTTCGGGTTGAGGATGGAGTCAAGCTCAACTCCCAGTCCTACTGCCAGTGTCTGGAAAACACCTTCTTCAAGCAGTGGTACAGGAAGAAGTCTGCATCCTTCAAGAAAAACATGATTTTCATGCAGGACAATGCTCCATCACACACGTCCAAGTACTCCACAGCGTGGCTGGCAAGAAAGGGTATAAAAGAAGAAAAACTAATGACATGGCCTCCTTGTTCACCTTATCTAAACTCCATTGAGAACCTGTGGTCCATCAAAAAAATGTGAGATTTACAATGAGGGAAAACAGTACACCTCTCTGAACAGTGTCTGGGAGGCTGTGGTTGCTGCTGCACGCAATGTTGATGGTGAACAGATCAAAACACTGACAGAATCCATAGATGGCAGGCTGCTTTTGAGTGTCCTTGCAAAGAAAGGTGGCTATTTTGGTCACTGATTTGTTTTTGTTTTGTTTTTGAATGTCAGAAATGTATATTTGTGAATGTTGAGATATTATATTGGTTTCACTGGTAAAAATAAATAATTGAAATGGGTATATATTTGTTTTTTGTTAAGTTGCCTAATAATTATGCACAGTAATAGTCACCTGCACACACAGATATCCCCCTAAAATAGCTAAAACTAAAAACAAACTAAAAACTACTTTCAAAAATATTCAGCTTTGATATTAATGAGTTTTTTGGGTTCATTGAGAACATGGTTGTTGTTCAATAATAAAATTATTCCTCAAAAATACCACTTGCCTAATAATTCTGCACTCCCTGTATAGCATAACCCTCGCTGATAAGTAATTACCGCCATAAAACACTTTTGTCAGTAAATGGCTTCTGAAAGCCGCAAAGAGATAAAAAGGGTCAATAATTCATAGATTTGAGCTCTGGCATACTGCAATGAAGGGAGTCATTGAGCAGAGACAATGAAACAGTTAAATCTTAAACTAGATATAGGGGGGCGTGTCCGGATGTTAGAGGAAGAAGACGTGCACTCCTGAGGCTCCGTAACCATCCTGCAAAAATCCTCCAAAAAAAGGCAATTTTCATTCATCTAATACCGGCGGCTGGTTTCTGAGGGTGTTGGGTGTCGAACGAGGTGTCATGCCCCCAAAAAAAGCTGGAAACCAAAACTCTACAGACGCATGTAACTCATGCACGCAGTGCTGCCACATGACCAGCAGCCGCCATAACACAGTCATGATGGCGGAGGCCGGAGAGGAGCCGCACTCGTCCGCAAGCACAGCAGTCATCCTGGAAGCAATTACTGCCTCCCGAGTTGCCCTCACCACCAAGCTGGACAAGGTTGAGGCAGACATCCAGTTAATCCGCCAGGACATGGACAAGCTCAGGCGCGAACAGCGGAGGTTGAGTGCCGAGTCTCAGACAATGAAGATACAACTGCCACACATACCACTGACATCAGAACCCTCAAACAGCAGGTGAAACAGCTCATGGACCGCTCGGGTGATGCAGAGAATAGGCTCCGGCGCAACAACGTACGAGTCCTGGGGGCTGCCGGAAGGAATTGAAGGAGACAACCCAGCAGAGTTTGCGGAGGTATTCTTCAAATCCCTTTTGGGCCTAACAAATCTCCCACCCACATACGTAGTTGAAAGGGCTCATAGAGTCCCCTCTCGCCCGCTCCCACCTGGCTCTCTCCCGCATCCATTCCTGGCGCGGCTCCTAAATTACAAAGACCGAGACTTAATCCTAACAGAAGCCAGAAAGCAGCAAGAGCTTGTATACGAAAATGCGAAAGTTATGCTCTTCCCAGATTTCTCCGCTGAAATTCAAAAACAGCGCAAATCCTTTATGGAGGTCAAGAAACGCCTGCGGGGAAAAGAATTAAAATACAGCATGCTTTTCCCTTCAAAGCTTCGAGTGGTACATGGGGGCTCCACAAAATTTTTTGACCACCCTCAGGACGTCATTGACTGGCTAGACACCATCTGATCGGGTATAGTGCTTCCCCCTTTCTAAGCCTGTGTTGATAAGTATAGTATTGCCGCTCTAATTATTGATCATTATATATGCTATACCATGTGCTCTCGTATTCAGTATTATGTTGTCTTTTACCGTTAATGAATGCATATTACGGATCTCGGGACTGCCTAAGGACACTACTACCTACTTTCTTGGGCACCCAGGGTCTTAATATAACATCCAGGTGCTAATGTTACTGTTTGTTGGGATACAAGGCTGCGTACTTTCTTTCTTTGGTATTGTAGCAGGGGTTATGTTATACATATGCTTGTTGCGTATGGGGTTAATGTGTGTACTTTTTATAATGACCATCGCCATCTTTTTCCCTCCCTCCATGCATGCTGTTTCTGCCGCCACTCCCTCCCTTGCCATGGCCTCCCGCCATAATGTACCGCATCACACGCCCACACATATGTGCTGCTGAGTCAGGATGGAGACCCCTCTGAGAGTAATCTCGTGGAATGTTAGGGGCCTCGGCTCCGCATTCAAGCGCTCTCTAATGTTTCAGTACGTTCAAAAGTATAAGCCACACATACTTATCCTACTTGAGAACCACATGATTGGTGACCGTCTCCGCTCGCTACGTCGCTCATGGACTCAGGTCTTCCATTCCACTTTCTCCACTTTCTCGAGGTGCGTCTCCATCCTGATCAGCAAGGCCATAGCCTGCAAACGCCTTTCCTCGGAGGTTGATAAGGACGGCAGATACGTTATCCTAAAGCTACAAATTCATAATGAGACATACTGCCTTATAGGCGTACTGTATATGCACCTCCTAACCTCCAACCTCCACTGTTTATGGAACTTAGTGCTAAAATTTCTAAATTTCTCCCTGCAAAACTACTCCTTATAGGAGATTATAATGCAATCTTAGACCCGGGCACGATACCTCTAACCCCACCAGATCTGCAAACCCAGAATTAGTTAACTGGGCTTCCGCCCTCTCCCTAACTGAACTATGGAGGTGGAAGAACTCCTCCAAAACCTCATACTCATATTTTTCCACAACCCACAAATCCGCCTCTCGGATCGATCTGGCGTTTGGAAATGCAGATCTCCTGACTAGTGTCACCTCTGCCAACTATCTTCCAAGCGGGCTTTCAGACCACGCCCCGCTTGAAATTAACATTTCCCTTAAATACACTGCTAATAAAGGTATCTGGAGGCTTGACCCATAGTGGATCTCAGACGACAATATAAGTAAACATGTCACCGATCATTCAGTCATACTGGGAGATTAATGAGGGTTCTGCAAGCAATATAATGGTATGGGATGCATTTAAGGCCACTCTGCGAGGTGAATACATCTCTCAAATTAGCACACATAGGAAAGAGTTTAATAAATGTCGAACCTACAGACTGCTGAGTCTGAGGCTTCACAAAACTTTGCCAATTCTGGCACTCCCTCTGATTTCATGCAGTTAATGCAAGCAAAACCTAAATCTTCACATGACAGATATCACTAAAGCTTCCCTCACAGAGTGGCGACAGGAAATATTTGAAAAAGGTGATAAAAATGGTAAGCTGCTAGCGAATATATTTCTAGAGACCAGGCTGCTCAATCAGTTATACTAGAAATTAAACTTCCCTCAGGTGGCACAACCTCTGTCCCCGGCCTCATAGTAGAGTGTTTCCAAAACTATTATGCTGACCTCTATAAATCTCATTTCACGAGCACCCAAGCTATCATGAATGGCCACCTAAACCAAATAGACCTCCCCACGTTGTCCCCTGAGCAAGCACAGATCCTTGAAACAGATATCCAAGAGGACGAAATAATAGACGCCATTGCCTCCTTCCCCTGTAATAAATCTCCTGGCCCAGATAGCATCCCGATTGGATTTTATAAAAAATATTCCCGAATCATCGCCCCTAAACTTCAGACTATATATAACTCTTCTCTCAAGGACAGCTCTCTTCCTCCCTCATTTTATCAAGCCCACCTAATACTTATCCCTAAGCCGGACAAAGACCCCCTTGAATGCCAATCATATAGACCAATTTCCCTACTCAATAATGACCTTAAGGTGCTAACCAAAATTATTACTTTGAGGTTAAACCAAATCATTACAGTGCTCATCAGCCCAGATCAGACAGGATTCATCCCCAATAAGACGACTGACATAAATCTTAGAAGGCTCTTCACGCATATACAACTCAGCACAGACTCTCCAACCCCCAAGGCCCTGGCCTTTATCGATATACAGAAGGCCTTCGACTCCGTAGAGTGGAGTTACCTATGGGCTACCCTTGCCAGACTTGGCTTCGGGCAAAGGCTGATCTCCTGGATCCAGACTATATATAAATCCCCTTCAACCAACATCAAAATGGGTAACATCCTGTCAGATAAAATAATGCTATACCGGGGAACGCGGCTGGGGTGTCCTCTCTCTCCGGCCCTCTTTGCCCTAGCAATGGAACCACTAGCAGCTTTCCTTAGACAAAGCCCTGATATTTTGGGCTTTCGGGTCGGGGGGCTGGAGGAGAGGATATCCCTTTATGCCGATGACCTCGTTATTTATCTCGAGAACCCAGATAGATCCATTGCTGGAGTCCTAGATGTCTTTGAAACATTTTTACCCTTTACTGGCCTTGGAGTCAATTGGAAGAAGTCTAAACTCCTTCCACTCACAACAACACCTGCCTCATTATCTACTCTTGAAGTGGTTTCTAAAACCAAGTATCTTGGTATCCACATTACCAATAACATAGCAGATTTCTATAATCATAATCTCCTCCCTTTAATTTCCCATGCCAAGGACCGTTTAAACAAATGGCAAATCCTTCCCTTATCCCTAATTGGGAAAATAAATCTCATCAAAATGAAAATACTACCCCGCTTATTATACGTGTTTAGGAATTGCCATATTTGGATCCCTAAAAAGTTCTTCGCCCAACTCAACTCAATTTTTCTCAGCTTTATATGGAACAAAAAGTCCCCCAGAATAAGTCTCAAAAAACTCCAGAGGCCGTGGACAGATGGGGGGCTTGCCTTTCCCCACCTGCAGAAATATTACATTGCTAGTATTCTTGTAACAGCTCATTGGTGGCTTGGTCCGGATTAATCCAATGCAGCTACTGTTTTGGAAGCCACTCAGCTCGGCTCCTACGAAGCCCTATCGCAACTCCTCTACCGGGGCCTCCAAGCCCCCTATCCTATATCTACATCCATGAAAACAGTACTTAAAGCTTGGAACCTAGTGCATGCATGGGACTCTCCCACTTCCAAACCCCTTTCACCTAAAACCCCCCTGTGGAATAATCCTTCTCTCAAGAACTTCTATACTATACCCTATCCCATAATATGGATCTCTAAAGGTGTTAGCCTCATCTCACACATTACTTCAGCCGGATCTCTTGCAACCTTTGATCACTTGAAAGAAGCATACAACCTTCCCAACTCCCACTTTTTCCGGTTTCTTCAGGTGCGACACGCATTTCAGGCCCAGTTTGGCGCATCCCCTCCACGCATCCGCTCGTCTGAAGTTGAAGATACTCTCACTAATGCTAACCTCACTAAGGCACTATCTTCAATTTACAAAAACATTATCCTTATAACTGAGCCTCACGTTTCAGTCTTCAAAGCTCCATGGATGGACATAACTCCGCTTATAGACGATGAGGACTGGGAGGACGCATGGATTGTACCGTTTCAGCATTTAATAGCTACCAGAGACAGACTGATCCAGTTCAAAATATTACATAGAGCCTACCTAACGCCTGCCAGATTGGCCAAGCTTGACGGGTCACACAACAGCACCTGCTGGCGTTGCAATTCTCCACAAGCTGATTTTACCCATATTTTCTGGAGTTGCCCTAGGCTTACGCCTCTATGGACACATGTATGCAATTTTATATCCCAAGTCTCCCATATCACGATTCAATCAGACCCCACTTGGTGCCTTTTGGGCCTGACCTCCTCGCTTGCTCCAGGGAGAGCCCAAAGAACACTACTTGGTCTTACTCTTTTCTACTACAGGAAAGCCATTGTCCTGAACTGGAAAGGGGTGGACCCCCCGACCGTACAACAGTGGAAATCGCTTATAAACAACTCCCTACCATTGTATAAGGCTGCATATACAGCCAGAGGATGCCCACAAAAGTTTACAAAAATTTGGAAGCCTTGGACGGATAAAATAGAATCCAACTGAACTAATGTACCTGGATCATTGGCTTGCTGTGACCTGGCTAAACCGGGGTGCTACACTGGTGGGGGGGCGGGTGGCGGGCTGGGGTGGATGGTTGAGGGAAGTGATGGTCTTCTTCTGTTAAGGTCTTCTGTCCCATACTGTGTTGTGTTGTTATGTTTGTACAGATGCCCTCCCGCCTGTGTGCAGAGAAGTGGTGTCTGAGTTTGTTTGTCATGCCTAAAACAAATAAAAATAATTAAAAAAAAAAAAAAAACCTTAAACTAGATTTAAATATAAAATGAAACTGTGGGATATCTAAAAAAAATCATTTTAGGAGGCTGAGGATAGATACAATTGTTTTTCTCATCAGCTAATTTTCACCTCCGATGTCTTTTAATTCACACTAGGCAGCTGCAAAAGCTGGGGCTGTGCATGGCATGGAATGGAGGGCTTCTATATTGGGATACGGTCTGGAAATGATACTTTAAGCTTCATGAATGGGTTTATGACCTTTTTTGGATTAGGCCAAACAACTCGAGCTCATTTCCCAAATACCTAGTGGACTGGTAATCTGTTTTTAGAACTTAGAGCACATGTGTTGAACTCCAGTCCTTGAGGGTCATATCCATGCCAGTGTTTAGGATAGACTGAGAAAAAAGACTCCTATTAGACCTACCGGTAATGGAGTTTCTGATTGGCATCCGGGACAACATGAGATCCGGTCCCACTCAGGATCTGGGGAAACATAACCCCAAGAAGTTTGAAAGCCCCCACCCTCCCTCAATCCTCAGTGTGTCTGAAAGTACATATGACTAGAAACACCAAGATGAAGGATGGAAAATTTAGACACCAATCAGTGACTATAATAAAATCCCTTGTGATCCTACATCTAAAATGAAAGGTGCAAGATAGGAAAGGGTTATAGCCGTTGTCCTGGATGCCAATTAGAAACTCCATTACTGGTAGGTCTAATAGGAGTCTTTCTCTAATTGCCATCCGGGACAACATGAGAGATAAACAAGAAAGTCTTTAAATACTTAACTCACCTAGGGAGGGACCACCCCCTGCAGCACCTTTCGGCCAAACGACTGATCTTGTTGAGATAGCACATCCACTCTGTAATGTTTGATGAAAGTTGATGCACTTGACCATGTTGCCGCTTGGCATATCTGATGAATGCTGGCTCCTGCTCTCTGCCCATGATGTGGATAATGAACGGGTTGACTGAGCCTTAAAGAGACACTGAAGCGAAAAAAAATATATGATATAATGAATTGGTTGTGTACTATGAATAATTACTAGAAGATTAGCAGCAAAGAAAATATTCTCATATTTTTATTTTCAGGTATATAGTGTTTTTTCTA
Source organism: Hyperolius riggenbachi (assembly GCF_040937935.1). Classification (NCBI taxonomy): domain Eukaryota; kingdom Metazoa; phylum Chordata; class Amphibia; order Anura; family Hyperoliidae; genus Hyperolius; species Hyperolius riggenbachi. Next base: position 304,687,566 of record NC_090650.1, on the reverse strand, counting down.
ACATTGCATCACTCTATAATATGTGCAGATTACACAACACTCAGCATTCAAAATGAGTCTTTCAGAGCAGTCTGTGAAGTAATTATCTCTCCTCTAGCAGAGGAAAAGTAAACAGTTCAATTACAGTTGAGATAATAAAAGTCAGATAACAGCCCTCTCCACGACCAAGTTAGTCGGAGAGCTTAATAGCTTTTTTGCATAGATATAACAACTGGAGTTTCTCAACTCTTCCTGTACTGGAAACAATTAGACTGATGTATCTGATCTTAATGTTTTTTTTCTTAGCTGTACTACACATACAAATCATAATATCATAATTTTTTTTCCGCTTCAGTGTCTCTTTAAAGGACTTACGAGCCGAGTCATAGAAAAAAAAGTTAATTACCTTAGGTGAATATCAGACCTCAGGGCAGACGATCACTGGCCCCCTTGCTGTTTACAGATGCCCCATTAGCATAATCCACTTATCATTAGCGGCCCCGACCCGGCCCAGGGTCGCCTTAGCTCACACTGCTAAGAATCGCCGCTTTAAAATTCCTCTGCCAGTGCCTGCGCAGTTCGCATACCCAGTACTGCGGCTGCGCAGGCTTTCAGCCCTGGGAGCGGCACATCGTAGCTCCGTATACACTGTACTAGGTCATGTGGGCGTCATCACATGACCGCCCACATGACTGACTGCCCTTCACTAGCCGCGCCCCCTCAGTCAGCACAGAATATCAGCGCTGAGCGAGGGAGGACGTTACCTAGCTACAGGATTTGTTTACTGCAGATTTGCATAAAATACCTTTAGTAAAGTTATTTTATGCAAATCTGCAGTAAACACATGACCTAGTACAGTGTATACGGAGCTACGATGTGCCGCTCCCAGGGCTGAAAGCCTGCGCAGCCGCAGTACTGGGTATGCGAACTGCGCAGGCACTGGCAGAGGACTTTTAAAGCTGCGATTCTTAGCAGTGTGAGCTAAGGCGACCCTGGGCCGGGTCGGGGCCGCTAATGATAAGTGGATTATGCTAATGGGGCATCTGTAAACAGCAAGGGGGCCAGTGATCGTCTGCCCTGAGGTCTGATATTCACCTAAGGTAATTAACTTTTTTTCTATGACTCGGCTCGTAAGTCCTTTAAGCTGGTACTGGACAATTATTACCCTCGTACGCTAATGAAATAACCTGTCTAATCCATCTAGCAATAGTCTGTCTAGATGCTTGAAGACCCTTATTTTTTCCTGAAAATAAAACAGTGATGAGCGAAAATGCAAATATTCTTTTCGCCGAAATTGCGCGAAAATAAGTACTATTTTCGTTTCGAAAGGCGAAAATTCGCCGAATATTTTCGCATTAATTTTCGCCTAAAGTCCGTTTTTTTCGCGTTGAATTTCTAAGCCCCCTTACCAGCTAGAATCACCAAATTTGCAGGGTATATTAAGGAGATATGTGGGTACAAGAGGAAAAAGAAATTTTTCAAAAAGTTTTTGAGAAAATCGACTTTAAAGTTTCAAAGGAAAAAAAGTATACATTTAAATGCAGTAAATGACAGTTACTGTAGCAAACCTAGCAGTAGTGTAAATTTACTAATATCAAAAGAAAGGGCCAAGTGTAAGTGCCATGGGCTAAGTGTCAAGTGCAAACTGCCAAGTGCAAAGGGCCGAGTGCCAAGTGCAAAGGGCCAAGAGCCAAGAGCAAGTGCCAAGTGCAAACTGCCAAGTGCAAAGGGCCAAGTGCCAAGTGCAAAGGGCCAAGTGCCAAGAACAAGTGCAAAGTGCAAACGGCCAAGTGCAAGTGCAAAGGGCCAAGGGTCAAATGAAAAGGGCCAAGTGCAAAGGGCCAAGTGCAAAGAGCCCTTGGCTCTTGGCCCTTTGCCTTTGCACTTGGTCCTTTTCATTTGACACTTGGCCCTTTGCACTTGCACTTGGCCCTTTGCACTTGGCCCTTTGCACTTTGCCTTTGCACTTGGCCCTTTGCACTTGCAATTGGCCCTTTGCCTTTGCACTTGGCCCTTTGCACTTGGCCCTTTGCACTTGGCCCTTTGCACGTGCAATTGGCCCTTTGCACTTGGGCCTTTGCACTTGGCCCTTTGCACTTGGGCCTTTGCCTATGCACTTGGCCCTTTGCACTTGGCCCTTTGCACTTGGCCCTTGGCCCTTTGCACTTGGCCCTTGGTACTTGCACTTGGCCCTTTGCACTTGGCAGTTTGCACTTGGCCCTTTCTTTTGATATTAGTAATTTTACACTACCTCTAGGTTTGCTTAAAGGGATACTGTAGGGGGGGGGGGTCGGGGGAAAATGAGTTGAAGTTACCTGGGGCTTCTAATGGTCCCCCGCAGGCATCCTGTGCCCGCGCAGCCACTCCCCAATGCTCCGGCCCTGCCTCCAGTTCACTTCTGGAATTTCAGACTTTAAAGTCTGAAAACCACTGCGCCTGCGTTGCCATGTCCTTGCTTCCCCTGATGTCACCAGGAGCACACGGCACAAGCACAGACCATACTGGGCCTGCGCAGTATGCTCCTGGTACCATCAGTGGGAGTGAGGACACGGCAACGCAGGCGCAGTGGTTTTCAGACTTTAAAGTCTGAAATTCCAGAAGTGAACCAGAGGCGGGGCCGGAGCATTGGGGAGTGGCTGCGTGGGCACAGGATGTCTGTGGGGGACCATTAGAACCCCCGGGTAACTTCAACTCATTTTACCCCGACTCCCTCCAACAGTATCCCTTTAAGTAACTGTCATTTACTGCATTTAAATGTATACTTTTTTCCTTTGAAACTTTAAAATCGATTTTCTCAAAAACTATAAGGTCTTTTTGAAAAATTTCTTTTTCCTCTTGTACCCACATATCTCTTTAATATACCCTGCAAATTTGGTGATTCTAGCTTTTAAGGGGGCTTAGATATTCAATGCGAAAAAACGGACTTTAGGCGAAAATTAATGCGAAAATATTAATGCGAAATTTCGCCCTTTGAAGCGAAAATAGTAGTTATTTTCGTGAAAATTCGGCGAAATCGAAAATGGGATTTTCGATGCGAAAATAGCTTTGGCGAAAATTCGCAAGCAACACTGAAATAAAACAAGAAAGCTACTTGATTTCCTGAACTCTCGATCTTTTTAGATAAACTAGTAGGGATCTTCTGACATCTAAGCAGTGAAAAATTTCTTCCTTCTCCCCAGGGGGGTTTCAACAGAAGGAAGAAAGAATAATTTCCTGCGACTTATGAAATTCCGATGCTACTTTAGGCAGATAGGTCTGATCCAATGTGAGTCTAACACTATCAAGACAGATAATTAGGAAAGGATCTTTAATAGATAATGCATGGAGATCGGTTTAACGTCTAGCAGACGTGATCGCAATCAAAAAAGCAAATTTGAGTGTCAGAAATGTAATGTCAATGTCTTCAATAGGCTCAAAGGGAGCCTTCATGAGGCAATTCAGGACAAGTGATAAATCCCACTGTGGAAAGATCTTTTGTATTACTGGCGTAGATCTCTGTAAAGCTTTTATAGAAATTTTTTACCAACTCCTCCTGTGCCAAGTGCCTGTCTAATAGAATAGATAGTGCCGAGCATTGCACTTTAAGTGTACTGGGTGCTAACTTCATATCAAATCCATCCTGTAAAAATTCCAATACTGAACTAGTCAGACTCTGATTCTTAGAACGAGAAGAACACCATGCAATCGATTTTCTGAGTTACTGGCTTTCTACATTTCAAAATAACCTTATCAGAAAGACCCTTATTTCTCAAGATCACCCTCTCAGGATCCAGGCGGCCAGTTTGAATAACTGAGGTTTGGGCTGGACTCCCTGTATCAGCAGGTCTGGACGAACAGGCAGTGGAAAAGGTGGTTCCACCGACATCCTTCACAAATTCGCATACCACGGCCTCTTTGGCCATAGAGGAGCTATGAGAATCAACATCCCGGTTTCCTTTTGAAGCTTCACCAGTACTTGTGGAAGGAGAGCTATCGGGGTAAATGCGTAACACAGCTTGTACCCCCATGGAAGATTTAGAGAATCCAACCCAGAGAACCCTGGCTTTTGTGGAGGGAGAAAAATCGCTTCAGTTTTGCGTTCGTTAGGGATGCAAAGAAATCTATTTCTGGAACTCCGAATTTGTCTGTTACCATCTGGAAAACATCCGGGTGCAGTTCCCATTCTGCTTGACTCACTTGCTGATGACTCAAGAAATCTGCTTCTACATTGAGGACCCCTCTTATGTGAACCGCAGACAAAGATAGAATTCGAGGTTCTATCCAACTGAAAATTTCCGATGACATGAGCATCAGATCCTTGGATCTTGTACCCCCGTTTCGACAGGTACGCCACCGTCATGACGTTGTCCAAAAAAATTCAAACATGATTCCCTTCTATCAGTGATTGAAAAGATAGAAGTGCTTTTTGTACTGCCAGCAGTTCCCTGACGTTGGACAACTTTTTCCTTATTGAGCAAGGCCAATCCCCCTGAGCATGATGACCCATTGTTGTGCCCCAGGAACTTGCGTCCGTAAAAATCTTTATCGGATCGCACTGTCTCCAAACTCTTCCACTGCTTAGATTTTGATAATTCAACCACCAGGCTAGACTGGCCCTTACTGTCACCGGAATGGTAATTGGGAGCTCTAGGGACCTTTGGGAGTTGTCCCAATTCGCCAAAAGCAGAGCTTGAAGGTCCCTGCCTTCAGACTGTGCCCAAGTGACTGCAGGAATTGATGATGAAAATAGACCTAGCACTCGCATGACTTGTCGAAGGGAACATATCTCTTGCAGCAGCGGCTCCAGCTTCAGATTTTGGGGGGGGGCTCAAAGGGGGCACAAAGGTTAGCAGGTGGGGCACTTTTGCGCCGCAGCAAAGAAATGGGCGTAGTCATGACATCATGTGGGCGGGGCTAACTGTAACGTAGTTGTACCAGCTAATTTAGTTACATAAAAAAAAAAAAGGTAAATGCGCATAATGACAGACAGCGCTTCCCCAGTTAATGCACATAATGACAGTAATTGCATGCAATGAGAGACTGCCTCTCACCAGAAAATGCACATAAGAGACAGCTTTTCACCAGTAAATGTACATAATGACAGACAGCCTTTCACCAGTCAATGCACATAATGACAGACAGCGTTTCCCCAGTAAATGCATGTAATGACAGACAGCCTTTCACCAGTAAATGCACATAATGACAGACATCGTTCCCCCAGTAAATGCATGTAATGAGAGACAGCGTTTCACCAGTTAATGCACATAATGACAGACAGCCAGTGTCCCCAGTATAGGTAGCCAGATGTATAGATGTCCCCAATCAGGCTGGTGGTGGTGGGCTGGGGGCCCAAGGGCAGCTCAGGCCTGGCTGGTGGTGGGCTGGAGACCTCAGGCTCAGGCCTGGCTGGGGGTCACAGGGTGATTCAGGCCTTTCTGGTGGTGGGCTGGGGTCCCAGGGCAGTTTAGGCCTGGCTGGTGGTGGGCTGGGCTGATGGCCTCAGGACTGGCTGGTGGTGGTGGGCTGGGGGTCCAAGGGCAGCTCAGGCCTGGCTAGTGGTGGGCTGGGGGTTACAGGGCAGTTCAGGCCTGGCTGGTGGTGGGCTAGGGCCCAAGGGCAGCTCAAGCCTGGCTGGTGGTGGTGGGCTGGGGGCCCCAGGGCAGCTCAGGCCTGGCTGGTGATGGTGGGCTGGGGGCACAGGGCAGCTCAGGCCTGGCTGGTGGTGGTGGGCTGGGGGCACAGGGCAGCTCAGGCCTGGCTGGTGGTGGTGGGCTGGGGGCACAGGGCAGCTCATGCCTTGCTGGTGGTGGTGGGCTGGGGGCCCCAGGGCAGCTCAGGCCTGGCTGGTGGTGGTGGGCTGGGGGCACAGGGCAGCTCAGGCCTGGCTGGTGGTGGTGGGCTGGGGGCACAGGGCAGCTCAGGCCTGGCTGGTGGTGGTAGGCTGGGGGCACAGGGCAGCTCAGGCCTGGCTGGTGATGGTGGGCTGGGGGCACAGGGCAGCTCAGGCCTGGCTGGTGGTGGTGGGCTGGGGGCTCCAGGGCAGCTCAGGCCTGGCTGGTGATGGTGGGCTGGGGGCACAGGGCAGCTCAGGCCTGGCTGGTGGTGGTGGGCTGGGGGCACAGGGCAGCTCAGGCCTGGCTGGTGGTGGTGGGCTGGGGGCACAGGGTAGCTCAGGCCTTGCTGGTGGTGGTGGGCTGGGGGCCCCAGGGCAGCTCAGGCCTGGCTGGTGGTGGTGGGCTGGGGGCACAGGGCAGCTCAGGCCTGGCTGGTGGTGGTGGGCTGGGGGCACAGGGCAGCTCAGGCCTGGCTGGTGGTGGTGGGCTGGGGGCACAGGGCAGCTCAGGCCTGGCTGGTGGTGGTGGGCTGGGGGCACAGGGCAGCTCAGGCCTGGCTGGTGGTGGTGGGCTGGGGGCACAGGGCAGCTCAGGCCTGGCTGGTGGTGGTGGGCTGGGGGCACAGGGCAGCTCAGGTCTGGCTAGTGGTGTGGTGGGCTGGGGGCCCCAGGGCAGCTCAGGCCTGGCTGGTGGTGGTGGGCTGGGGGCACAGGGCAGCTCAGGCCTGGCTGGTGGTGGTGGGCTGGGGGCACAGGGCAGCTCAGGTCTGGCTAGTGGTGTGGTGAGTTGGGGGCCCCAGGGCAGCTCAGGCCTGGCTGGAGGTGGTGGGCTGAAGGCCTTAGGTGGATCAAGTTTGGCCAGTGGTGTGGTGGGCTGGGGGCCCCAGGGCAGCTCAGACCTGGCTAGTGCCAGGCTGCCAGCATCAAATGCAAAAAACAAAACAAAAAAAAAATCACTCAAGTTGGCCTGGCTGCCCAGTGCCACCCACCTTGAGTCCTCCAGTTTCCCCCTGCGGCAGTCCTCAGATGTATGTGCGCGCTGGCTGGCAGTCACTCTCTGCTCTGGTGGTGTCCAGCTGCAGAGTCCCCACACTGTGAGCACTGCAGTGCTGTGCTGGCTGACCTGGCTGCTTAACGGCCGTCGGAGCAGCAGCCTCTCTGAAGATGGGCGGGCGAGGCGAGGTGAGGCAAGCGCGCTGCACACTGCGTGTGGTGCGTGTCACGTGACAGACGTCGTCACATGACACAAACTTATGGCAGGAACGTTCCTTGCAGGCCGCTCTGTGCCTGCGTGGCTGCGGTTCTGGTGGGGCGGGGTTAAGTCACTCCGATTTGAGTGACAGCCAGGCCAGCCCTCCTCCAGTCCTCCTCCTTCCTTGAACTTGCGGCGGCTGCGGCCCGCAGGGGGGCTTTAGTGGGGGCTGATTGGTTGACAGCTGGGGCTGAAGCCTGGGTAAGCCCCAGTGTAGCGCCGCCACTGATCTCTTGTGCAAGTAACCTGTTCACTTCTCATTGTATCTTTGAATTTTTTTCTGTAGGTAAATAAATCTTCCTGTCTATGGAGTTTGTTTTGTAACCCAGAAATGCGAGCTCCTCAACAGGTGTCAGGGTCGACTTCTCGTTGTTCACTATCCATCCCACTTGTGTCAAAGTTGTGATCACAATGTCCCTGTGAGAAATGACCAGTTCCCTCGTCTCTGCAAAGATTAGCAGGTAGTCCAGATATGGGACAATAGATATCCCCTGTACCCTTAATACCTTCATTACCTCCGCTAATACCTTTGTAAAAATTCGGGGAGCTGACGCTCTCCCGAAGGGCAGGGCCTGGAATTGAAAATGACGAATGTGGGAGTGGGTCTTGATTGCGAACCTCAAAAATCTCTGATGACTGGGAAAAATGGGAATGTGCAGATAGGCGCCTTGGAGATCTATAGAGACAAAAGAATTCCTTGCCTTGTAATAGAACTCTCACCGAGTAAATGCTTTCCATCCTGATTTTTTTGTAAATCAAAAACGGATTGAGAGACTTTAGGTTTAGAATAAACCTGAACTCCCCATTGGTTTTCTTCACACAAAAAAGTGAAAATAGTACCCCTGGAATACCTCTCATTTCTAAAAGTTTATGAATCTCTGTTTCCAGACCCCTGGCCTTCTCTGGATCTTTTCGAAAAGGATTCACAAACCTTCTCTGAGGGGGAGGACTCGAAAACTGAAGACGATAGCCTGCTTTATAATTTGCAACACAAAAGGATCGGGAATTAACTTCTTCCAGTCTGAACGAAAATAAATCAGTCCCTCCCCCCCCCCCCCCCCCCCCCCGCCCAGGTAAAAAGTCATTTACTGGTTTTAGGGGGTTCAGTCTTACCGAGAGTGAAGCCCCCTCTACCCCTTCCCTTAGGAAAGGACCATTTCCTCTGCACATTCTTATTTTTCAATTGATCAGACGTTAATTTATTAGGGACAAAAGGTTTCTTCCCTTTAAAATTCTTTCTTTTATTTGGGAACTGTTTGCCTTTCTCCGCTGAACGGGACAGTACCTCATCTAGAACAGAACCAAACAAGAGATTTCCTTCAAAAGGAATTGAACATAACCTGTTTTTTGATGTCTGGTCTCCCTCCCAGGTTTTCAACCACACTGTCCTTCTAGCCGAATTAACGAGATTCATTGTGCTTGCCGAGACACGAATGAGTTCAGTAACCGCATCTGCTAAAAAAGCAACTGCTCTAAGGACAACCGGCAGCGAAGCTGCATAATCCTTGAAACGAACACCCTTAGAAATTTGCTCGATTAAATTATCCATCCAAATTCTAAGACTATGTGCAATACAAGTGGCTGAAATACCTGGGATGAACCCAAAAGCAGCTAATTCCCAAGCTTTTTTAAGAAGGGCATCAATCTTTTTATCCGTTACATCCTTGAGGACTCCTGCATCCTCAAAGGACAAATTGCAGTCTTGAATACTTGGACAGGGAAGCATCTAACTTAGGACACTTCGTCCATTTGTCAATTTCAGTTTGGTCAAAAGGAAATTTCCTCTTTGCTGATTTGGGAACAAATAAAGATCTCTCAGGATTTTGCCATTGTGAAGTGATAATATCCTGTAGAGTCTTATGGATAGGAAAAACTCTACCCGTAGACTGAACCAAACCAGAATAAACTTGATCCTGAGGAGTTAACTCCGGAAAAGATTCCTTAATCTGTTCTGTGGTGTATACAGCCTTAAAGGGAACCTTAACTGGCGGGGAAAAAATAATTCACTTACCTGGGGGCTTTCCCAAGCCTCCTGCAGCCGTCCTGTGCCCGCGCCGGTCCTTCGGTGCCCTCCGGTCTCCCTCCGCCGCTAAGTTTTGATTTCGGACGACTGCCAGTCGTCCTTGGGCAAAGCGTCATCTTCTTCCGCATTCCCCGTCGTAAAGAGCCGTAAAGCGCGTCCGCATGACGCCAAACGCGTCATACGGACGCGCTTTACGGCCCTTTACGACGGGGAATGCGGAAAAAGATGACGCTTTGCCCGAGGACGACTGGCAGTCATCCGAAAACGAAACTTAGCGGCGGAGGGAGACCGGAGGGCACCGAAGGACCGGCGCGGGCACAGGACGGCTGCAGGAGGCTTGGGAAAGCCCCCAGGTAAGTGAATTATTTTTTCCCCGCCAGTTAAGGTTCCCTTTTAGCAACTCAGAAGATTCATCATGAGTGAATAAAAACCTTGGAGTCTTAACCATCTCCTTATCTGAACCCTCTGACTGAGGCTGCTCCCCCTCTTCCTGAGATATGGATACCCCCTTCCCATTTTCCTCCTCCTCCCCTTCCTCTTCCTCAGCTCCTAAAACATCAGAAAAAGTGGAAGAGTGAGAAAAAAATACTTGAAGAGGGCCCTTGAAGGGGTTCAGGAGGTGGTGGAACAAATGATTCCTTAAAGTGAATGTTTACCGGTAAAAAAAAGAAAAAGTCAGATACTCACCTAAGGAGAGGGAAGGCTCGGTCCTAATGAGCCTTCCCTCTCCTCTCCCGGTGCCCGGTCCCGCGCAGGATCCCCCGTGGCAGTATTCGACCAGTTCGGTCAAATACTGCCACTTCCGCATGCCTTCGGGAGCTTTCGGAAGCCTTCGGGAGCACTCGGGCTCCTGATGACGCGGCCGCTCCATACTACGCATGCGCGAGCGCCCTCTATGACGCGCTCGCGCATACGTAGTATGGAGCTGCCCGTCTTCGGAAGCCCGAGTGCTCCCGAAGACCTCCGAAGTCCCTGCAGCGGCGGACGCGAACGGGGGAGCCAGCGCAGCACCGAGGGCACCGGGAGAGGAGAGGGAAGGCTCATTAGGACCGAGCCTTCCCTCTCCTTAGGTAAGTATCTAACTTTTTCTTTTTTTTACCGGTACCCATTGGCTTTAAATTTGTCCAAAGTCTCCTGCATATTTTTATTAACGGCTTGCATTACTCCTTTCAGTATATTGGATGAGTGGGAGGCTACAATAGCATCAGTGCAAGCCTGACCAGGGGAGGACTGGGACCTTTTGGCCTGGGGGGAAAACACAAACTAGAGACCCATTTCCTTGGCAACGGAGGAGTGACGGAGGCCGCGTCACATGGCCAATTCCCCTGAGATTTAAGCAGTGTCACAAGGCAGATTTCGAAGAGATTTCATGCGAAAATCTCTCGGGAATCAATCTGCTGGTGTATGAGCAGGCAACAGATCTCTCTTTGATCAGAGTGAGATCTGCTTCTTGGTCAATCTTCACCTACAACGTCTGATGTATGGGCACTTCAATCCCCTCTCACTGCTGTGATTTCTCTTCAGCCGTATCCCCTCTCTACCTCTCTTACAGTGGCATTACGTAATGATATATGCCGCTGGAGGAGTTATAGAGGTGAACACTGTTACTCAGCTGAAGAGAGAGCCCAGTGTTGAGAGGTGAATAGCTTCGCCAACACGCTCTTCTCGAGAGAGACTTTTTCATGTTTTGCAGGCAACATCACCTATTCACAGGTGGAATAATTAGTGTGTCAGCTGCGTGGCTTCCATGTAGCTGAGACACCAATTACCCAACCTGTGCATAGGGGAGGTTGCCTGAAAACCATGCACTGTTGGGGAGTCATGAGGATGGGTTTTAGGCGTACGTTAAAAAGGGGCGCTGGGAAAAAAGGGCGCGGGGTTTTAAACGATAAACATGGATAACGTTTAAAAATATAATGTACTATATTTCGTTTAAAAATAATGTTTTATAAAGTTATAAATCATTAAATAATGTGCATGAAATTGGCAATTGTGAAAACGTTAATCTTCCGTTTAAAAAGTGAAACGTATAATAACGTTTAAAAAAAAATAGTAAGTAACCCTCCCTGTACCTACCCCTAACCCCTAGACCCCCGTGTTGGTGCCTAAACCTAAGACCCCCCTGGTGGTGCCTAAACCTAAGACTCCCCTGATGGTGCCTAAACCTAAGACTCCCCTGGTGGCGCCCGAATTTACTGTTACCGGGTTTTAGAAACACGGACTTAGGCCTTGTTCACATCTAAAATCGAAATTGCAAACGTCAGAGTTTTGCAATTTTTAAATCAATTTTTTCCCCTCCTGGCACTCTTTTTTTTTTTTTTTCAAGCGCTTTTCTAAGGGCTTTTTCAATTCACTCCCTTTGACCCTGAAAAGAATAAATACAATGTATTTTTTCTTTAAAACGCTAACGCAATTGCTGCACAATGTTTTGCGTTTTTCCTTTACCTTCCATTAAGGCAAAATCGCCTAAAAATGGTACAGGCAGCACTTTTCTGAGCGGATTGGAAACAAACCGCTCAGATGTGAACTCTCTCATAGAGAATCATTGCACAAGCGTTTTTTACGGCGATTTTTAAAATCGTCGGCGCTTGAAAAAAGGGCAAAAACGAAGAATGGAGGGGGCGGGGCAGGGAGCAGGATGTACAGGGAGCAGTCCTCATGCCCACCTCTCCCCCCAAATCGAATCATAATGTGCCTGCGCAGAGTGCTCAAGGCCAGGGAACCCGTTCAATGACACACGCTGGCAGGCCCAGCGCTTGCGTACTGCTGCGGACCTACCTTTTAGGATAGAACAGAGGGGGACAAGGTGAAATGGGGAGAGATATGAGGACTGCCCCTGTTCATGCCTGCTCTTCCCCCTCCCCCCCCATTTTTATTCACCTCTGATATCCTTTAAGTAAACCAGAGATGATCCATGGCTACAATTACTAGGTAATGCCTAATGATGTTGATCCAGGGATTTTATCTGATTGCCATCTGGAGTCCGGAAGGAATTTTTCCCTTTAGGGCAGCGGCGGCTCCAGCTTCAGATTTTGGGGGGGGCTCAAAGGGGGCACAAAGGTTAGCAGGTGGGGCACTTTTGCGCCGCAGCAAAGAAATGGGCGTAGTCATGACATCATGTGGGCGGGGCTAACTGTAACGTAGTTGTACCAGCTAATTTAGTTACATTAAAAAAAAAAAGGTAAATGCGCATAATGACAGACAGCGCTTCCCCAGTTAATGCACATAATGACAGTAATTGCATGCAATGAGAGACTGCCTCTCACCAGAAAATGCACATAAGAGACAGCTTTTCACCAGTAAATGTACATAATGACAGACAGCCTTTCACCAGTCAATGCACATAATGACAGACAGCGTTTCCCCAGTAAATGCATGTAATGACAGACAGCCTTTCACCAGTAAATGCACATAATGACAGACATCGTTCCCCCAGTAAATGCATGTAATGAGAGACAGCGTTTCACCAGTTAATGCACATAATGACAGACAGCCAGTGTCCCCAGTATAGGTAGCCAGATGTATAGATGTCCCCAATCAGGCTGGTGGTGGTGGGCTGGGGGCCCAAGGGCAGCTCAGGCCTGGCTGGTGGTGGGCTGGAGACCTCAGGCTCAGGCCTGGCTGGGGGTCACAGGGTGATTCAGGCCTTTCTGGTGGTGGGCTGGGGTCCCAGGGCAGTTTAGGCCTGGCTGGTGGTGGGCTGGGCTGATGGCCTCAGGACTGGCTGGTGGTGGTGGGCTGGGGGTCCAAGGGCAGCTCAGGCCTGGCTAGTGGTGGGCTGGGGGTTACAGGGCAGTTCAGGCCTGGCTGGTGGTGGGCTAGGGCCCAAGGGCAGCTCAAGCCTGGCTGGTGGTGGTGGGCTGGGGGCCCCAGGGCAGCTCAGGCCTGGCTGGTGATGGTGGGCTGGGGGCACAGGGCAGCTCAGGCCTGGCTGGTGGTGGTGGGCTGGGGGCACAGGGCAGCTCAGGCCTGGCTGGTGGTGGTGGGCTGGGGGCACAGGGCAGCTCATGCCTTGCTGGTGGTGGTGGGCTGGGGGCCCCAGGGCAGCTCAGGCCTGGCTGGTGGTGGTGGGCTGGGGGCACAGGGCAGCTCAGGCCTGGCTGGTGGTGGTGGGCTGGGGGCACAGGGCAGCTCAGGCCTGGCTGGTGGTGGTAGGCTGGGGGCACAGGGCAGCTCAGGCCTGGCTGGTGATGGTGGGCTGGGGGCACAGGGCAGCTCAGGCCTGGCTGGTGGTGGTGGGCTGGGGGCTCCAGGGCAGCTCAGGCCTGGCTGGTGATGGTGGGCTGGGGGCACAGGGCAGCTCAGGCCTGGCTGGTGGTGGTGGGCTGGGGGCACAGGGCAGCTCAGGCCTGGCTGGTGGTGGTGGGCTGGGGGCACAGGGCAGCTCAGGCCTGGCTGGTGGTGGTGGGCTGGGGGCACAGGGCAGCTCAGGCCTGGCTGGTGGTGGTGGGCTGGGGGCACAGGGCAGCTCAGGTCTGGCTAGTGGTGTGGTGGGCTGGGGGCCCCAGGGCAGCTCAGGCCTGGCTGGTGGTGGTGGGCTGGGGGCACAGGGCAGCTCAGGCCTGGCTGGTGGTGGTGGGCTGGGGGCACAGGGCAGCTCAGGTCTGGCTAGTGGTGTGGTGAGTTGGGGGCCCCAGGGCAGCTCAGGCCTGGCTGGAGGTGGTGGGCTGAAGGCCTTAGGTGGATCAAGTTTGGCCAGTGGTGTGGTGGGCTGGGGGCCCCAGGGCAGCTCAGACCTGGCTAGTGCCAGGCTGCCAGCATCAAATGCAAAAAACAAAACAAAAAAAAAATCACTCAAGTTGGCCTGGCTGCCCAGTGCCACCCACCTTGAGTCCTCCAGTTTCCCCCTGCGGCAGTCCTCAGATGTATGTGCGCGCTGGCTGGCAGTCACTCTCTGCTCTGGTGGTGTCCAGCTGCAGAGTCCCCACACTGTGAGCACTGCAGTGCTGTGCTGGCTGACCTGGCTGCTTAACGGCCGTCGGAGCAGCAGCCTCTCTGAAGATGGGCGGGCGAGGCGAGGTGAGGCAAGCGCGCTGCACACTGCGTGCGGTGCGTGTCACGTGACAGACGTCGTCACATGACACAAACTTATTGCAGGAACGTTCCTTGCAGGCCGCTCTGTGCCTGCGTGGCTGCGCTTCTGGTGGGGCGGGGTTAAGTCACTCCGATTTGAGTGACAGCCAGGCCAGCCCTCCTCCAGTCCTCCTCCTTCCTTGAACTTGCGGCGGCTGCGGCCCGCAGGGGGGCTTTAGTGGGGGCTGATTGGTTGACAGCTGGGGCTGAAGCCTGGGTAAGCCCCAGTGTAGCGCCGCCACTGCTTTAGGGGCTAATTGGACCATGCCTTGTAAGGGTTTTTCGCCTTCCTCTGGATCAACAGGGATATGTGAGGGAGCAGGCTGGTGTTGTACTTTATACTGGTTGAACTCGATGGACGTATGTCTTTTTTCAACCAAAATAACTATGTAACTATGTAACCATTGTAAAAGATTTGATACTTACCTGGGGCTTCCTCCAGCCCCACAAGCACCGCTGAGTCCCTCGTAATCTTCCCGCGTGCCTCCATTCAGTTGCAATCAGTTCTGGTAACTGGCTCAGCCCTGCCAGTTGGGCTCTTCTACGCATGCACGCAAGAGCCGCACATGTGCAAAAGAGACGACTGGCGTGACTGAGCCAGATTACAGGAACCGCTAGCAGAAGAACGGAGGCACTCGAGAAGACTGCAAGGAACTCAGCGGTACTTTTGGGGCTGGAGGAAGCCCCAGTTAAGTATTAAATCTTTTACGATGGTCGTCTCTGCTACACTTTAAAAGTGACTAGGTGTCCACAATTTAACCAACCCCCACACATTAGGTATATGCGTTGGGGGGGAGGTTTAAGCGGAACTGTAGATTCCTAATAAACACACTGTTGCACTTACTTGGGGCTTCTCCAAGCCCCCAGCAGCCATCTTGTCCCGCGCCGCTCCTCAACAAGCCTCCGTTCTCCCGCCGCCAGCTACTTTCGGTTTTGCCTCCGGGCCACTGCAAAAGCGGGGAACGCGAAGAAAGGATATGCTTGGCCAGAGCTGCGCTGGCATCGACTTACAAGTCGAGGTACGAGACCGAGCGGTGGCGGGGGAGCGGAGACTCGTTGAGGAGCGGCGCGGGACAGGACAGCTGCTGGGGGCATGGGGAAGCCCCAGGTAAGTGAAACACTGTTTATTTTAAATCTACAGTTCCGCTTTAAGGGCACTGTGCATTACTGAGAGCGCATCTAGTCTGATGGGGTGGGCATTGAGTATAAGATGGGCTTGTTTAACAATGCGGGAAAGGGGTGGAGGTGTCTGGCCCACTCACTGCTACCTGGCCTGGACACCCAGGGCTTCCCTCAGAGTCAGAAGTCACCCACTGCCTTTATGTGGGGTGTGAATTGGCAGTCACTCAGGTGATGACAAAAAAAAAAAGCAATTTATTATGGTAATCCGAGAGTGCAGATGACTGGTGATAGCTCTCTTCACAATTAGGGAGAGAAGAGAGCTGTCACCAGTCACCTGCGCTCTCAGATTATCCTGTGTGACCACCAGCCCCTCTCTCAGTGGGTGAAAGTTTTCTCACCTCTCCTCCGGGAACTTCCACAGCTTCTCCGCCCTCAGCCAAGCCCAGGACATGTTTATGTTATCACATCTCGTGGAATGCAGGCAGCCCAGAGCCAGCAGCAGCAATGATTCCTCTGGATAGCTTGCCTGTTTCCCGTGCTCTCAACACTGGCACTGCTAATTACAGGCAGCAGTATCTTCAGCTACAGTGGCTCTACACATGGATGGGGCGGAGTCATGTCTGCGACTCAGTGTGACCAGGGCAGCAGCAGAAAACAACAGCCAGCCCAAGCCGGTGGACGCTGCACATGAGGTTTTCAATCTGGCTGACAGCCTGTGACACAGGCGGATGGCAGGGTTTAGAACGGCCGAGGGCGGGCAGCCGTGTATACATTATTCACAGTGCACACTGTGCACGTGGTGGTGACTGCACCATCGCCACCGGCCCTTAATAATTGAAGGAGAGGCGGCCCGGGGGGAGATTGGCCCCCTTCCCCCCAGGCCAGTCCGCCCCTGAGCCTGACACAAGTTTCTTGGGGCTTCTAATGCTATCTTACTGCTACACAAGCCACATCTCTTATAGGTTTTAACCTTTTTTTTTAATTTCTTTTTTTTATTGAATTTTTAAAACAATTAACACTGAAATACACACCTGACCCTCACACGCAGGTGGGTGACAGGTACAACAAGAAAAAGATGCACATGAACGAACACTGCTACCGTCCCGCCCCCATGGAAATGACGCCCTCCCCCCCCCCCCTCCCCCGCCAACAACAAACGTGCGGTATAATACAGGGTTGTTATCCAATTCTTATCGGTAGTATTTCACATATCATGATCACTATAGCATACACTTTTTCAATATATGTCATATCATCACATCATGTTCAGAGAAATTTATTTATATGCTGGTACTTTCATTACTGGTCCATGGCTTCCATATTTTGTCAAATTTCTGGGGACACCCTCTAGCCACATATGCTGCTTTATAAAGATGTAGGAAGTCATTGACCAGTTTTTTCCAGTACTGTATAGAAGGAGGATCTGAGCTTTTCCAATTAAGTATTATTGCTTTTCTATAATAGTATAATAGCAGCCCAACAAGGGTTCTTTGAGCACGGGAAGGGGCAAGTTTGGTGGTGTCTCCGAGTAAACAATACATCGGCTCCACTGGCATATGAATCTTGGTTTATAGGTTTTAACTTGACCAGCAGTTTTAGGATCAGTCTTTGTCTAAAAAATAAACAGAAAGACAAACAGACTTGATAATGCCATTGCAAGAAAAAACATGGAAAGAAAGCCTATCCTCCAATGGATCCAGATGGCTGCACCTGCGAAGAGGATTTGGAAGCCGAGCTTGCAGCCTCTGACTCAGTTGCTGCTGCTTCGGCTGTTCACCCTTCTGTACCTTCTGTACCTGTGACATCCTCCTCCCTTGCCACGCTACTGCTGCTGCGGTGCTTGCAGGTGTAACAAACGGAGATGCCAGGAGCCCGCCTGAATACTTTCTGGCTCTCCAAAACCGCCCCTTTCCGGCCGCCTGACGCTTCCTCCTACGGCACTTCCGGGGGCCGATCAGAGCGCGGATGCGCCTTGCAGAGCCGGCGTCTGATAGGGGATGAGCGGTGTAACGGCCATACGCTACACAGAGGCCATAAACCGCACTCCACTCTCCGGAGGTCTGTAGCTGGCGTTACCTCCTGTTCCGCCGAACCAAGCCACCTAAACCTCCCTGGACACGAACTCGCCCTCTGGTGAGTAAAAAATACAAAAAACGGGAGCTTGCTTCTTAGGTGTTTCCGTCACAGAAACACAGATGAACTGAGGATTGAGGGAGGGCGGGGGCTTTTCAACTTCTTGGGATTATGTTTCCCCAGATCCTGGGCGGGACCGGATCTCATGTTGTCCCGGATGGCAATTAGAGAAAGTGTTTTACTTGATGATCCACACCTTTCCTGATTCAGTCCCATCAACTAATTTGAGCTGTGCCAAAAATGTGTGAGGACCTCGGCCCTTGAGGACTGGAGTTGGTAGAGGAATAGCTCCATGGTGTGATATTGCCTTTGGGCATAGCAAATAGAGCTATTTAGCATTAGTATTAACTTATCCAAATGTTTACCATAGTCTAATGCCTCTATCATGCCCATTTCTTTCTTTGGGGTAGGGCACACAAGTATACTTACCTGTAGAGCATCAATACGATGCAAACAATTCTGGCTTGCTTGCAGATTTTATGGAATTTGCATTCATATCGGAATTTGGCCTGTCAAATGTATTTTGTGAACTTTGGCCCAATTCCTAAGATGCATTACATTTGCATTCGAGCTGGAATGAATTGCATCTTTGATGATCTCTACCTGCCAGTATGTTATTTTGGATGTGGGAGGGAACTGCAGTGGCCAGAGGTTATCCATGCACAAAACAAGATGAGCATACAAATTCCATGCAGATTTGAATGTGGACCCTAGTACTGCAAGGTGAGAATTGATGCTTGCCAATTTCTAGTGTAAATTAGCAATGCTGTGCATTTTGTTGCACTTTAGTGAAATGTATATATTCCAGGTAGAAAGTTTTGAACATTATCTAGTTCACATGGGCATTCATCAAGTCTATCATACACTGTTTTTGACTGAATCAACTTGATACAATGAAAATGTCAAATGAAAACCTTTTTAAAAACTTAGGCTTACTTGATTATTTTTTTTATGAAAAGTTGATCCTGAATCCTGTTGTTTTATCAGTTTAGCAGCAGAAGGGGATGAACCCTATGGGTTTGTACAGTTGTTAGTAGAGATTTTTGCGGAAATCTGAGTACCTAGTCTTATAATGGCAGTAATCAAAGTAAAAGATTGATATCCGAGAGATCTCCATTGCTGATCAGCCAATAATTCAGTAGTATATTGGCCAGCTTGTAAAGTTGCACTCATTATAAAGTAGTGAATATAACAAAATATACAAAAATTAGTGCCGCTTTTTGTCAGACTTGTTTTGTTTCCAGTATGTTTTCTTTAGTAAAGAAAAAAAGTGGTTCTATTTTGCATACAAAAGAGCTGAGTGGCAAAAAGTCCCGAATGCACTCAAGTCAAATGATTATACCACAAATTTCACACAATTAGCTACTTTTACACCAGATGTTTAATTAAAATACCCATATTTTTGTGAGCCTAATTTAAAGTGTACCCAAGGTGACTTGACATGATGTGATTCATGTGTATGTACAGTGCAAAACATATAAACATTACTTCTGCAGGAAAATTATTTCTAGAATTTTGAACAAAAGCATGACAGCCCCCATTTAACAGATACAAGAGAATCTGACATTCTGGCCAGCAAGGCAATAGGACCCAGTGTAATAATTAAGACCATGTTCAGAGTTACTGTTGCATTGTGTTCCCTGTGATGGCAGGAACGCAAAGGATCAGGTAAGTGGCACCGTACGTTACCTGCGCAATGCATCACATACAATGAAAAGTAGGCTTCACGGTAACCAATAACGTGCATTTTGGGGTGTTGACATGCTACACTCCATTACACTGCAATGCACCCACTCCGCTGATCAGCGCATTGGTGGTGCGGTAAGCCCCGTTACAGCAGCAATTATGACGCAATGCACCATGTGAACACGGACAAAATATTAGATATGTAGATGGGTAAAGTAGGGCTCAAGCAGTTCAGGTTTGCTTTAAGTATACTGTATGGATGAAATGCCTTGAAGAATACCAGAGCCACATTAAGTAGGAGAAACGGGGCAGCAGGCATATACTGCCAGCCATCCTTATGCCCACTGCTCACCCTGTTCTCCTCTCTGCTCCCTCATTCCTACCTAAATGCCCCCTGGCAGCATCTTCCGGGTCGCCGGACTCAGGCATTACTGCGCAATTGCTGGTGCACGCTGTAGGACGTGCACAGCCCAGACAGGACCTGTGTAGTAATGCCCAACTCCGGTGACCTGGAATAGGCTGCCGGGGGGGGGGGGGCAGGTAGGATCGAGGGGCAGAGAGGAGAACGGGAGAGCGGTGGGCATCAGGACAGCTGGCAGTATATGCCTGCTCCCCCAGTTTCTCCTACTTAATTCAGCTCAGGTATCTTTTATTACTTTTTTTTTTTTTAGTAAAATATACTATGTATAAACTAAATTTTCCATTTATGAGAATAGCTCTGTTTTATTTCGACTTGATTCTACTTAGGATTTATTCTATTTTATTTTTGTTTCATTTTTTACTTTGTTCTTCCCTTGTTCAGATATAGGTTTCCTACGCTGGACAGCCCCAAAGCTGGATCAAGATGGGCTAACTATGCTCATTTTATTCCTTCGACTTCTCCAACTCTGAATCCTTGTGATACTGATTCAGGAAGTCCTTCTCATACTCACCGAAGATCTCACCCCCCACCGCTTAAACCTTTACCAGAAAATCAGGGATTGTAAATGCACAGTAACATTAAAGGTCCGTACACACGCCGGACTTTAGGCAACGACGAGTCCGTCGTTGCCTCCCGCTGGGTGGGCGTGCCAGCGACAGTCCGGCGTGTGTACGCTCTGTCGTCAGACTGATACGGCTGTTTCTGAGCGATCCGCCCGGCGGATCGCTCAGAAACAGCCGTATCAGTCTGACGACAGAGCGTACACACGCCGGACTGTCGCTGGCACGCCCACCCAGCGGGAGGCAACGACGGACCCGTCGTTGCCTAAAGTCCGTCGTGTGTACGGACCTTAACAATAGTAAAACACTGCAGGGCATATTTAGAAGAACTGTCACAAATCTGGAGAAGTTTTTTTAGAACAAGCAGCACAATCCTTGATCTGTAAATCTGTGGCATTTTACCACCAGCACTGCTCCAGTTCTCCTTGCATGTGTGATAAATCTGCCCCTGCTTGTGGTGACGAAGCATGTGTGTTCTCTTGGGATTTACTTTTTTTAACTATAGCCTAGTTTAAAATGTTTGGCATTAGTTGATAAGGTAGTGCAAAATTTGACTAGTAAAAGCAAATATGGAGGCTTATTGGTTGCCATGTAATACTGTTCACTCACACTGTAAACACCTACATAGTCCAATAATATTTTGTTAATACAATAGAATCCCTTTATACAGCAGAGTCCCCGTTATCCAGAATTCAGACACCCGGAAGTCTCAACTAACCGGCATGCCTGAGGGATAATGGGAACCTCTTTTGGGGGCCTTCCTGTGGGTGCTGGCAAGCTGTAAAATACTTACCGAGGCTCCAGCGCTGTCTGGCAGTTTTCCTGAACCTCACCACGGGCTCCTATCAGCTTCCGGAATCTGTGTAAGGAAGGCCCTGTGTCACATGACCCAACCCGGGACATCTGATACTCCGGCTTCCATGCACTGGGGAAGCTGGAAAGCCGCTCAAAGGTTCATGGAGACTTCCAGACATCGCTGCAGCCTCGGTAAGTATTTTAGGGGAGAGGTTTGGGCCATTTTACTATATCAGTTTACTATGACGGAATTGTATTTCTCTGACACAAATGCCCATATGAAATTAACTCTTTCTCCTACGACCTACATTTTCTTCTAGGTCAGTGATCTGCAAACTTGGCTCTCCAGCTGTTAAGGAACTACAAGTCCCACAATGCATTGCAGGAGTCTGACAGCCACAGTCATGATTCATAAAGGCAAATGCATTGTGGGACTTGTAGTTCCTTAACAGCAACTACCAGCAAGTGAGGAAATAATTGTGATAGTACCTTTTTCACCTACTTTTTGGTACTTTGTCAATTGCAAAAAGCTGAAAATTTGTTTTAAAAGTCATCCACCAGGAGAAAAAGTAAATTGCATTTGGTTCAAAGGTTTTCTCCTTGCAGATAATTCTTCATCCTTTCAAAAAATAATTGTCAACACTTACTGTATCAATTGAAAAAGTTATAGAAAGTAGGTAAAAAAAAAACAAACAATTACAGTAATTTTAAGTATTTCCTTGCATGGGAGGAGCATTAAAATATTTTATTGGTAAGGTTTGAAAATATTTCCTTGGAGAAAACTCAAGAGAAGAGATAATAGAATATGGGCCAAAGTGCTTGATAAAATGAATCTAAACTCAGAACTTCCTCTCTGCACTAAAAGATTAGCAACATCATGTCAACCTTTTGGCCAGGGTCACACTTGGCAGAGAGCCTCAAAGGTGGCCTAACATCTGGCGACTTGGCGACCGTTTGACCATCCAATTCGATTATCGAATTAGATGAAAATCGGTGCCGCCAAGTGCATGCCGACCGACAAAGTGACCAATTTCAGAACAGAAATTGGTCACATGGTCGATTGCGCATGCTGCAAGATGTCGGACAGAAGTTGGTTGGTCGGGTGCGCAGCGGTACGGCGGCCAATTTTAGAATAAGCTATGAATCCCCCGCTGCATGCACGGTCTTGGTAACTTAATCAGCTCATTTGGTTTCCAATACCACCTATATGCTGATGATACACAACTGTACCTCTCAGCCCCAGACCTTAACTCCCTCCTCACACGGGTTCCCGACTGCCTGTCCGCTATTTCCTCTTTTATGTCCTCTCGCTTCTTAAAACTTAATATGAATAAAACTGAACTAACAGTCTTTTCACCATCCCTGTCCACCTCTTTGCCTGATATTACAATAAATGTTAACAACACGTCTATAACATCAGTTCCCAAAGCACGGTGCTTGGGGGTAATATTTGATTCTTCTCTCTCATTTACTCCTCACATTAACTTCCTAACCAGCTCCTGCCATTTCCAACTGAAAAACATAGCACGTATCCAACCTTTTCTCTCTCATGACACAACCAAAATGTTAGTACATGCTCTCATTATATCTCGATTGGACTATTGCAATATATTGCTTGGTGGACTTCCAACTAAACGACTAGCACCGCTCAATTCTGTACTGAACTCTGCTGCTCGACTCATTCATCTCTCCTCTCGCTCTTCCTCTGCTGACCCTCTCTGTCAAGCTCTTCACTGGCTTCCAATTAATGAGAGAATTCAGTTCAAACTCTTAACCCTAACCTACAAAGCTCTCCACAATCTCTCTCCCCTGTACATCTCCTCACTAGTCTCCAGATACCAACCCAACCGCAATCTCAGATCTGCACACGAGCTTATTTTATCCTCTTCTACAATTACCTCCTCACATTCACGTGTACAAGACTTCTCACGTGCCTCACTCCTCCTCTGGAATGCCCTTCCACAACACATCCGCCACTCTCCCACCTTTAAAATCTTTAAACGCTCCCTCAAAACCCACCTTTTCCGACAAGCATATTCTCTAGCTTAGGCCATGCACCCACTAAATAACCTAATTACGCACTGCCTGTACATATACTGTATACTTCCCCACCTCTTGTTTCCACCCCATTGTAAGCTCGCAAGGGCAGGGCTCTCACCCTTTTGTGTCATGGAATGTTATTAATTTAATTGCTTGCACACTGTTAGACATTTATACATTTTAGTCATCATGTTAAATCAAATTGTAATCAGCAGTGCTGTATCTTGTATCAGTGTTCATATTTGATGTATATCATTGTCTGTATCATTATGTATCCCTTGTTTGTTTTCTTACATTGTACAGCTCCACGGAATATGTTGGCGCTTTATAAATAAATAATAATAATAAAATGTGTGTGCATTTATACATTACCTGTCCAGTGTCAGCCTCCACGCGGTTTCCGCCCCCATCTTGCCGGGATCCGCATACACGCTAGTGGCGCATAGCGTCTGACTTCAGACGCCATGCACCGCTAGCGTGTATGGGGCTATCACCCGGCATGGATGGTCACCGCGCGGAGGATGCTACAGCACAGGCAATGTATGAACGCACACATGGGGCTTGATTCACTATGCAGTGCTAACCTACTTAGCACGTCTAAAGTCTTTAGGCGCGCTAACCAGGGTCTGGTCCTATGCGCGCGCTAAGTCCCATAGGCTTTAATGGGCACTTTGCGCTCTGTGCAGTGCGCGCATTAAGTTTTCTGCGCATAAAGTTTTGCACGCGAAAAGCTCGTTTAGACGTGCTAAGGGGGTTTTCACAGGCGTGCTAACAGTTAGTGTTGTGAATCAAGCCCATGGAGGGGCACATTTATACATTAGGGGGGCAGCGGCAGTGCAGACGCGGCGGGCTCAGCCAATTGTCTAAAGATTTCATGATGAAATCGGACAGGAATCGGCCTGCAGTATATGGGCAGCTTTGACAAGAGACAAATTTATCTCTAATCCGATTCGATTAGAGATAAATTTGTCTCTTTGTTGAATCTGCCCATAATAGTCAGGTCTATGGGCACCTTTATGCTGGGAATACACAATGAAATTTTTTAAGCAGAATTACTGTCCAATCGGTTTTCCGATCGTCTTTCTAATCGATTTCCATTCACTTCTATGAGAAATCGATCAGAAAAATGATTGAAAATAAGAGCAGACCTGTCGGAAATTATCTAGCGAACCATCTATCTGCCCAAAATATCTCATAGTGTATTCCCAGCATTATGCTCTGATTCATAGCTGCTGCTAAGAGCCAATTGGATTGTTTAATCTAGCTAAACAAACACAGTGCTGTGAATAAAGACTTCCTCCAGCCCCCTTCAGGCTGATCACTCCCTCGCCGTCCTCCAAACCAAAAAGTAGTATGGGACAGCACTTTAAATGATAGGGAGTATCCGAGCGTGCTGTAGACTCAACCGTGTACCAACGGGGCACGGATCCACTACTATTCGGCCTGTTACGTTCTTCAGTCTGGCGCGTTCTGCGCATGATGATCCTGGTGACGGAAGCGCAATGGGGGAAGCGTGCAATCGGACTTTGCATGCTCTGGCTGAAAGACTTTACGGGCCGAATAGTGGAGGATCCATGCAGCGCAGGAGGACAGTGAAAGAGTGATCAGCCTGGAGGGAGCCCCAGATATGTATAATATTTTATATCCCCATCTCAGTTACACTTTAAATAATGAGGGCAACTAAGTGAAGAGTATAGAGTGCATTTAGAGTTTAAGTGTTTAATGTAAATTTCTGTATGTTAATAAAATGAATGTAACACCTGAAGTTAAATCTAATGTTCCTAAAAACACTTAAAGCACACCTGAAGTGACATGAGTTAAAATTATTGTACTGTCACAATTAGCCGAATTTTGATACTCCCAATGATGTGCAGAAAACCAAGATAGGTTTTATGGTTCCGTTTATTTACAGTGAAGATAAACAGTACATACAATTCAAGCAGGTACAAATACAGTTCAATGCAAACTTCTTTAAAGGGAAGGTCCAAGCAAAAAAAAAAAAATGAGTTTCACTTACCTGGGGCTTCTACCAGCCCCATGTAGCCATCCTGTGCCCTCGTAGTCACTCACTGCTGCTCCAGTCCCCCGCTGGCAGCTTTCTGACCTCGGAGGTCAGGGCCACATTGCATACATTTTTACGCATTCCAGCTAGTGCAGGAACAAAAATTAACGTGTTGCACCACTAACGCGCAAAAATGTATGTGTTAATGTTCCTGCACTAGCAGGAATGTGTAAAAATGTACGCAATTCGGCCCTGACCTCCGAGGTCAGAAAGCTGCCAGCAGGGGACTGGAGCAGCAGTGAGTGACTACGAGGGCACAGGATGGCTGCATGGGGCTGGTAGAAGCCCCAGGTAATGGAAACTCATTTTTTTTTTTTGCTTGGACCTTCCCTTTAACAGTGAAGTGATTGCAGACTAGATATTAAGGATTCAGAACACAGGACATTCAAGATTCCGCATTTGCCTAAAGGTGGCCATACATCAAGCAACTTAGAGGCCGATCCACCATCCAATTCAATTATTATAATCTAATTGGATGAAAATGGGTGCCGCTAAGTGCAATGCGACAAATTTCGGGATGAAAATTGGTCGCATTCTTGATCGCGCATGCCGCAAGATGTTGCTCGATCGGGTGCGCGGTGGTAACGGCATGCAATTTCCAGATGAGCGCGTTGAAACCCCCAATGCTGTTCCCCCTAATGTCAATGTCCCAACCAAGGAAAACACATGGGGCGTGCGTGTATGCAGTAGAGGAATCCCGGAAGTCAGCGGGGGACAAGCAGAGGCAGCGGAGAGGTAATGTATACACTTTACACGGGCGGACATTTACATTAGGGAGGCACAACGTCGGGGTGGTGGGGCGCACAAGGCCGATTCCCGAGAGATTTTATGCTGAAATTGACTAGGAATTGGCCTGTGGTGTATGGGCAGCTGATAGATCTCTCTCTTATCAGATTCAATAAGAGAGAGATTTGTCTCTTGGTCGAATCTGCCCATACATCGCTAGATGTATGGCTACCTTAACTCATGCAAGACTTATGGAATTCATATAACAGGAGATACAGTACTCCGAGGATTCATGCAACAGGAAATGCAGGACTCTGTTTCCAGGCAAGATGCATTCATATTCACAGGGCTCAGAATACATGCAATAGGATGCAGGTTCCAGGTAAGACAGGCCAGGCAGGATCCAGATTGCATGCAACCGAGATGCACACAAGCAGCCTTGAACAGGATCTAGGTACTGAGCTGTCAGCAAAGCAATGTAGGATTGCCAGTGCAACAGCAGGGATTGTCCAGCACCCAAATATTTTGTCACTGTGGTAATCAGGCTCTCACATGTGCATACACTGGAATATATCCATTGTATCATGCATGGCAGGAAATTGATGCAGTGTAGTCCTACCTTCCCAGGACACTTGGGTACAGTTGATACCAGGGCTGTGGAGTCAGTACAAAAATCCACCGACTCAGACTGCTCACGTTAGGATTCCACAGACTTCAACTCCTCTAATTTGCATATTACAATTTTGTTGATTGAAAGTATGTAACATGAAATCTCTTAACTGCCAACGCTTAGGAATTTTAAAATACAACTGAAGTGAGAAGGATAAGGAGGCTGCCATATTTATTCCCTTTTAAACAATACCAGTTACCTGGCTAGCGGGCTGATCTGTCTCTAAAGCCCAATCTACACGATATGATTCTTTATGCGATTCAATTTCGATTCTATTTACGACCCGATTAAATCCGACATGTCCGATCGGGATTCGATTCAATTCGATTTCGAATTGAATCGAATCTGATCGGACATGTTGGATTTAATCAGATCGTAAATAGAATCGTAATCGAATCCCACAAAGAATCGTATCGTGTACATGGGGCTTTATACTTTTAGTCATAGACTAAAACTAGTCCTTGGTAAGAGTACTTATAGAAGACAGGAACAAAGAACATCTATCAGGCCCTAGGCAATGTGACTGTGGGTACATGTAAGAGTGATGTGCAGGTACTCTGCAGAGGAATGAGGGTATTCTTCCTCTATTACACATTCTTCATGTGCAAGCTGAACCAGGTTTATGGGTGATAGACAACATCTCTGTGTTCAATGTGCACAACATTCTCAGTGGATTCCCTGCAGCTCTGTGGGGAGTGCATATGTAGAGTATAGTACTACTGTGTAACAAAGTAAACTTGAGACAGATGAAATTAAAGTTTTATACATACCTGGGGCTTCCTCCAGCCCCCTTCAGGCTAATCAGTCCTTCGATGTCCTCCTCCGCCACCTGGATCTTCTGCTATGGGTCCAGGTACTTGAGCCAGTCAAGCTTAGTGCGCATGCACACACTCTGCCACTGGGAGCATACTACACCTGCACAGCACTCTTGTGCAGGTGCAGAATGCTCCTGGCTGTGGGAGCCAGGGCTGTGGAGTCAGAGTCGTGGAGTCGGAGTCGGGGCAATTTTGGGTGCCTGGAGTCGGAGTCGGGAAAAAATGCACCGACTCCGACTCCTAATGAATTTGAACTGTAATTAAAATAGAAAATGTGATAAAATGTTCTATTTCTCAGATAATAGTCATCATAAATAATTTATACATACAGTAATAGCTGTGCTTAGTCCACAAAAATGAAATAAACCAATCAAAATTAGTTACTTGTGCTGCTTCAATAAAGCAGTCCCCGTATTTTTAAAGTCAGATATACACATCTGATTGTGACTGTATATATGATGTGCACACTAGAATCTCTTATATACATAACGTCTATGCTGTAAGTATAAAGCCTGATGTGTAGCCGTGTCACTAATAGAGATGGTCAATGAGATGGAAATAATTCTGCGTTTATTCTGATTTAGGCAAATGTACATAAATAAACTGCGGCAGTACATTTGATTTGATTGCTCATGAAATCAAATAATTTGATATGTTGTTAAAATTTGGTTTGGTGACTACGAATTAAATGGTACCTGAGAAAAATGAAAAAAGTTTTTTGTTTTTTTAATTTCAAAGATTTTATTGAATTTTCAATTTTTAAACCGCAGATTTGAACAGAACATTACAGGAAGAAGAACAGAATCAGAATCTTTATTTTCGCCAAGCACGACTGGGTCGTGCCCGGAATTGGTTTTGGCACGTACAGGATGCAAGTAGTATAGGGCACACAGAATACATCAGAAGGATCAACAACACTATATCACACATTTACATACAGAGAAAGCAGGATAGGGCACACAGAAAACATCAGAAGGATCAACAACACTATATCACACATTACATACAGAGAAAGCATACAATCGAAAAAAAGCGCGCAATTCTTCTATAATTACAAAATCACGTTATAGTGGGGAGTGCGTGGAAAGAGTTCAGTGAGTTCACGGCTGAGGGGAAGAAGCTGTTTCTGTGTCTGGTGGTCCTGGTGTAGATCGACCGATACCTCCGGCCCAAAGGGAGCTGGCTGAATAACCGGTTTCCTGGGTGTGAGGGGTCATTTGCAATCCTCAAAGCTCTGGAGCGCAGCCTTGAGTGGTAGAGGAGGTCCAGAGCAGGTAGCGGTTTACCGATGATTCTCTCTGCTGATCTGATGACTCTCTGTAATTTGTGTCTGTCGCTAGCGGAGGAGCTGGCATACCAGACTAGGATGGAAGAGCAGAGGACAGATTCAATCGTAGCGGAGTAGAAGTTGGTCAGAAGTTTTGGGGACATACCGAACTTCTTCAGTTGGCGGAGAAAGAATAACCTCTGCTGGGCTTTCCTCTGGGTGGTGGAGGTGTTTGCCTTCCATTTCAGGTCGTTGGAGATGATTGTGCCCAGAAGTCGGACACAGGGAACTCACACAGTGTGTCATCAGCATTAGGGTTATAACATTTAGGCTGTCCTGGACCATACTCCTCTGAAGGACGTATTATAGTGCTGATGAAATTAGGGGAGCATGGGTGCTATTTTGGGTTTCAACAATGGAGACCTAATGTTGTAAGCGGAGAACACACCATAAAACAGACAGGAAAGGGGTTAACATAAGTAAAAAGAAGCTACTGTTTTCCCGGAGGTTAAATACCAGCTATCCGGGGGTTGCGCTTTGTTAAGGAGGGGGTGTTCAGGAAAAGATACTGGTACGGAAAATAAGGAGCCAGTATCCAAGATAGGCTATGGAGGCATACCCTAAGCAGTGGGTTATGACTCTGCTTTAGGAACAGCTTAGAGGTTAAAGAGGGAGAAAAGAGAAAGAGGCGGCGAGGGAAGGAGGAAGAAGAGGGAAAGAAGAGGAGGAATCTAGGGAGGGGGGGGGGGGGGGGGTCCACCTCATAGTCTAGTTATCAAAGCATTGTCCATGGTAGGGCGTTCTAATTGTATCCAGGGTTCCCAGGTTTTATCGAATTTTTTGTTAGTGTCTTTGAGAATACTGGTTAATTTCTCGAGTTGACCGAGGGTTTTTTCCAATTTTTTGCAATGGTCATAGTCGCTGCCAGAAAAACAAAAGAAGTGAGTTTGTTCTGCGATTTGGTAAGGATGTCTATTTTTTCGTGTAAAAGGGCCTGCCACAGGTTTTTAGGAATAGGTTTATGGAAAAGAGAAGCCAGAAGTTTGTAGACCTGACTCCAAAACCTAACCAGGCGTGGACATGACCACCAAGTGTGTAACATATCCCCAATTACTCTACAGTAGTGTTGGGCGAACAGTGTTCGCCAATGTTCGGGTTCTGCAGAACATCACCCTGTTCGGGTGATGTTCGGGTTCGGCCGAACACCTGATGGTTGTCACGATCTGTTCCTGCTGGTGACGTTTGTGAACTGTATGGACTTCCTCTGTTCACCAGCAGATGTCCCCTCATTTCAAGAACATTTTACATTCCTCCTGAAGTTCCCTCTGCCCACCAGCAGAGGTCTCTGTATTCAAGAACTGTGTCTCTGCAGCCTTGGAAGAGGTCACCTGACCATCCTGCAGAGTATATAAGTCCAGCTACAACAGAACACTGTTGCTAGTTCATTGATGTGGATAGCCCTAGAGCCTGTGTTCTGGTCACTGCTCCTGTTACCTGCTTCCTGATACCTGTTTCCTGTCTGCCTGTTACCTGATTGTTTGACTCCCTGGTGTATGATATTGGCTTTGTCTGACTATTCTTCTGCTCACTGATTGTATTGCTTGATGTCCTGGTATCTGATCTCGGCTTGTTGACTAACCTATTGCCTGCTGCATATGTCCTGCGCTTGATTGTATATTATCCTGTGTATATATATTAGTTAGTTAGCTTAGTTAGACAGGGTCCGGGGTTCACTGTGTGCACACTGTATATATTATATTTGGTTTGTGTATGTCTGATCGTAAGACATTTGCCTGCAACCGTATTGCCAGTTTGCAATCATTTTGCTACTTGTACAGTTCACTTGTATTTATGTTCATTCACCAATTGCAGCATCACTTGTGTGTACATATCCTGCCCTTGTAAATAAATCATTACTTTATTTCACCTTATCCCTGGTTTGGTCTTCAGTATTTCTACATTAAGTGACATTCTGCATTCAGTGCAAAGCTGCATGCACTGCTCGTTACAGAATGAACTAGCCCAAAACAGTCACTTGGAAATACTGAAGGTTCATTTTGCTCCAGCCATGGGGTTAACTGGACTCCGCAGGATATAGATTACTTTGCCATATTTGCAGAGGAGGATAGAAAACACTGTTATAAAGAGTTTTTAGATTACTCCTATGATGAATTGCAGCAATTAATTTCACAAATTAATCATTTTGTGCAGCAAAATATTTTTTCAGTGTCTGATGTACAAGCCCTGCTGCAGATTCTGCAAACTCTTTTGGTAGCTAAAGATCCAGCTACAACAACCTATTATCAGCCTAATCAACAGATTGAGCCAATTAAATCCAATCATGGTCCTGCTACCTCCATTAACACTGGAAACACATTTGTTTCAGCTATGGAAGTTGACTGGACTATTCAGCATAATAAATATTATTCCTTGTTAGCAGATAAAGACAAACATGATTGTTATAATAAATTGTCAGTGTATTCCCGTGAGGAATTAATGCAAATAATTAGGCATGTTAAATCCCTTGTGCAACAGGGCAAGTTTGCGGAATATGAGGTGCAATCTTTATTGCAAATTCTGCAAACTCTTGTCACTGTAAGAGATCCTTCCGCATCCTGGACTCAAGCCAGAACCTTGCCAGTTTCCATTTATTGTAATAATTCCTCCACAGCAATAAATCAGTCTGAACCAATTGAATCAAATTATGTTCCAGTTACCTCCACACTGACAGTTCAATCCTCAAGTTGTGCTCAGGGTAATCTATCAGTTCCCATTAAAAGTGACTGGGACCCTCCATTTGGAAAATGGGAGATTGAGTGTCTGTTTAATGAATTGGTGGATGATTGGAGGTCGTTTACTCAGTATTATGCTCAGAAAGATGAATCATTTGTATTTGCATGTATAAGATCTGCACAAATGTTGGTAAACTTGGATGCTTGCATGCAAAGGTATGTTTCCCCATTAATTGATGCATGGGAGAAAGTTCTGTCTACCTACTTTCCTTCTGCTAATCTTTCTAATGACCAGCTCACACAGTGCTCAGTGGCTAAGGTTAAACCTGCTTCTAATCACAAATCAGTTCCCCTTCAGACTGCAAAAAGATCTACACTTTGGTTAAAGCAGTATCCAGTTACATACCAAGAGCCTGTTCTCTCTTTGAAAACCGTCAAGAAAGCAAAGAATAAACGGAAATACTTTCCAACCTCATCTATTCACCATTTACTACCTGTTGCACCAGATCCAGGTGGAATCACCTTACAAACTTTGACACAAAAGCCTGCAGACTCTTGCCTCCAGCCTGCTGCAGAACCTCTCATCCAGCCTGCTGCAGAACCTCTCATCCAGCCTGCTGCAGAACCTCTCATCCAGCCTGCTGCAGAACCTCTCATCCAGCCTGCTGCAGAACCTCTCATCCAGCCTGCTGCAGAACCTCTCACCCAGCCGCCTGCAGACTCTTGCACCCAGCCGCCTGCAGACTCTTGCACCCAGCCGCCTGCAGACTCTTGCACCCAGCCGCCTGCAGACTCTTGCACCCAGCCGCCTGCAGACTCTTGCACCCAGCCGCCTGCAGACTCTTGCACCCAGCCACCTGCAGAACCTTTCATCCAGCCTCCTGCAGAACCTTTCATCCAGCCTCCTGCAGAACCTCTCATCCAGCCTCCTGCAGACTGTTGCACCCAGCCTCCTGATGAACTTTGCATACAGCCATCTGCAGAACCTTGCTTCCAGCCGCCTGCAGACTCTTGCTTCCAGCCGCCTGCAGAACCTCTCATCCAGCCTCCTGCAGACTGTTGCACCCAGCCTCCTGATGAACTTTGCATACAGCCATCTGCAGAACCTTGTCTCCAGCTGCCTGCAGACTCTTGCATCCTGCCAGCAGAACTTTGCATCCAGCTTGCAGAAACCTGTATTCAGCTCACAGTCTTCTTACTTTCGGTACAGCAGTGGTTAACTTCATCTCTTCCTGCCAGATCTTTGCAAACTACAATTTCTGACATGTCTACACAGCCTACAGCTCCTGCCAAGTCTGCAAGGGACAGCACTTCGCTCCAGCCACTGCCAACCAGTTTACCAGCCTGTCCAGGTGCATCTTTGCCAACCAGTCCAGCTGCATCTCTGTCACCAGGTCCAGCAGAAAGTTTGCTATCCTGCCCAGCTACATCTTTACCATCTTGTGCAGCTGCATCTTTGCCAACCAGTCCAGCAGTAAGTTTGCCAGCCCGTCCAGCTGCATCTCTGCCCTCCTGTCCAGCTGCATCTCTGCCATCCTGTCCAGCTGCATCTCTGCCAACAGGTACAGCGGAAGTTTTGCTTCAGCCCGCACAGGTTTTGCGTCAGCCCACACAGACTTTGCTTCAGCCCGCACAGACTTTGCTTCAGCCCGCACAGACTTTGCTTCAGCCCGCACAGACTTTGCTTCAGCCCGCACAGACTTTGCTTCAGCCCGCACAGACTTTGCTTCAGCCCGCACAGACTTTGCTTCAGCCCGCACAGACTTTGCTTCAGCCCGCACAGACTTTGCTTCAGCCCGCACAGACTTTGCTCCAGCCCGCACAGGTTTTGCTCCAGCCCGCACAGGATATGTTTCAGCTTGCACAGACTGTATTGGGGTGTCTACCAACGGTCCAGCCAGGTGCTCAGCCAACGGCCCAGCAAGGTGCTCAGCCAACGGCCCAGCCAAGCGCTCAGCTAATGGTCCAGACCCCTGAAGCCAGCCAGCCTGTTGCCACCCTGCCTGAAGCCAGCCAGCCTGTTGCCACCCTGCCTGAAGCCAGCCAGCCTGTTGCCACCCTGCCTGAAGCCAGCCAGCCTGTTGCCACCCTGCCTGAAGCCAGCCAGCCTGTTGCCACCCTGCCTGAAGCCAGCCAGCCTGTTGCCACCCTGCCTGAAGCTTTCCAGCCTGTTGCCACCCTGCCTGAAGCTTTCCAGCCTGTTGCCACCCTGCCTGAAGCTAGCCAGCCTGTTGCCACCCTGCCTGAAGCTAGCCAGCCTGTTGCCACCCTGCCTGAAGCTAGCCAGCCTGTTTCCACCCTGCCTGAAGCTAGCCAGCCTGTTGCCACCTTGTCTGATGCCCACCCTCTAAAGACTTTTGTTGATGCCCACCCTCAGACTTTTGTTGTTCCTCAGCTCCTACAGACTTCTGACAACAAAGCCCAGTTTTGCAGACCTCTGCTAAAGCCAAATCGATTGTCCTGGTGGAGGTATACTATTGAACTGTTTGGCTGGAGACTTGTTTACATGCTGTCCTTCCTGCTGGTGTCTAGTCCACTGCCCTGCTTGATGACATCTGCTTCCTGGTTCTGCCTGCTGCCTTTCCTTATATGTGGTTCCTGGCCCTGCCTGCTTCCGTTTCTGATGACATCTGGTTCCTGGTTCTGCTTGCTGCCTTTCCTGATGACATCTGGTTCCTGGTCCTGCCTGCTGTCTTTCCTGATGACATCTGCTTCCTGGTTCTGCCTGCTGCCTTTCCTGATATCTGGTTCCTGGTTCTGCCTGCTGCCGTTCCTGATGACATCTGATTCCTGGTCCTTCCTGATGTTCTTCAGACTGCTGTGCATCTTGCCTTGTTGCCTGACGGTCTCCAGTCTCCAGTCTGCTGTCTGCCTTTTCGCCCAATGTTTCTTGGGACCCAGGTGGATGTGAATTGGTAGTCTGGTGGAGCGTCCTGAGGCCGCTCCTCAAGGGGGGGGGTACTGTCACGATCTGTTCCTGCTGGTGACGTTTGTGAACTGTATGGACTTCCTCTGTTCACCAGCAGATGTCCCCTCATTTCAAGAACATTTTACATTCCTCCTGAAGTTCCCTCTGCCCACCAGCAGAGGTCTCTGTATTCAAGAACTGTGTCTCTGCAGCCTTGGAAGAGGTCACCTGACCATCCTGCAGAGTATATAAGTCCAGCTACAACAGAACACTGTTGCTAGTTTATTGATGTGGATAGCCCTAGAGCCTGTGTTCTGGTCACTGCTCCTGTTACCTGCTTCCTGATACCTGTTTCCTGTAACCTGTCTGCCTGTTACCTGATTGTTTGACTCCCTGGTGTATGATATTGGCTTTGTCTGACTATTCTTCTGCTCACTGATTGTATTGCTTGATGTCCTGGTATCTGATCTCGGCTTGTTGACTAACCTATTGCCTGCTGCATATGTCCTGCGCTTGATTGTATATTATCCTGTGTATATATATTAGTTAGTTAGCTTAGTTAGACAGGGTCCGGGGTTCACTGTGTGCACACTGTATATATTATATTTGGTTTGTGTATGTCTGATCGTAAGACATTTGCCTGCAACCGTATTGCCAGTTTGCAATCATTTTGCTACTTGTACAGTTCACTTGTATTTATGTTCATTCACCAATTGCAGCATCACTTGTGTGTACATATCCTGCCCTTGTAAATAAATCATTACTTTATTTCACCTTATCCCTGGTTTGGTCTTCAGTATTTCTACATTAAGTGACATTCTGCATTCAGTGCAAAGCTGCATGCACTGCTCGTTACAATGGTGTTCGGCCATATGGCCGAACTAAGAGCGCATGGCCGAACGTTACCCGAACGTTCGGCTAGCGCTGTTATTGGCCGAACGGGTCACGTGTAGTGTTGGGCGAACATCTAGATGTTCGGGCCGAACATGGCCGAACTCCGAACATAATGGAAGTCAATGGGGACCCGAACTTTTGTGCTTTGTAAAGCCTCCTTACATGCTACATACCCCAAATTTACAGGGTATGTGCACCTTGGGAGTGGGTACAAGAGGGAAAAAATTTTTTAGCAAAAAGAGCTTATAGTTTTTGAGAAAATCGATTTTAAAGTTTCAAAGGGAAAACTGTCTTTTAAATGCGGGAAATGTCTGTTTTCTTTGCACAGGTAACATGCTTTTTGTCGGCATGCAGTCATAAATGTAATACATATAAGAGGTTCCAGGAAAAGGGACCGGTAACGCTAACCCAGCAGCAGCACACGTGATGGAACAAGAGGAGGGTGGCGCAGGAGGAGAAGGCCACGCTTTGAGACACAACAACCCAGGCCTTGCATGAGGACAAGAAGCGTGCGGATAGCAATTTGCATTTTGTCGCCATGCAGTCATAAATGTAATACAGATGAGAGGTTCAATAAACAGGGACCGGAAACGCTAACCCATCACAGATGTTCATTGTTCATGTTACTTGGTTGGGGTCCGGGAGTGTTGCGTAGTCGTTTCCAATCCAGGATTGATTCATTTTAATTTGAGTCAGACGGTCTGCATTTTCTGTGGAGAGGCGGATACGCCGCCGATCTGTGACGATGCCTCCGGCAGCACTGAAACAGCGTTCCGACATAACGCTGGCTGCCGGGCAAGCCAGCACCTCTATTGCGTACATTGCCAGTTTGTGCCAGGTGTCTAGCTTCGATACCCAATAGTTGAAGGGTGCAGATGGATTGTTCAACACAGCTACGCCATCTGACATGTAGTCCTTGACCATCTTCTCCAGGCGATCGGTGTTGGAGGTGGATCTGCACGCTTGCTGTTCTGTGTGCTGCTGCATGGGTGTCAGAAAATTTTCCCACTCCAAGGACACTGCCGATACCATTCCCTTTTGGGCACTAGCTGCGGCTTGCGTTGTTTGCTGCCCTCCTGGTCGTCCTGGGTTTGCGGAAGTCAGTCTGTCGGCGTACAACTGGCTAGAGGAGGGGGAGGATGTCAATCTCCTCTCTAAAGTCTCCACAAGGGCCTGCTGGTATTCTTCCATTTTGACCTGTCTGGCTCTTTCTTCAAGCAGTTTTGGAACATTGTGTTTGTACCGTGGATCCAGAAGGGTATAAACCCAGTAATTGGTGTTGTCCAGAATGCGCACAATGCGTGGGTCTTGTTCAATGCAGTCCTAGGCCGAAGAGGTCATAGCCTAGGGTCACAAAACCTGTTTATTGGGCAATTTCAATGGTGGCGAGTCTGACGTACATAAATCGCAGCAATGGCCGTTAGCAACGTCTGAATCTCACGAAATGTCTCATGCAGGTAGAAGACATATTGTTAGACTTGGGCTCCAAAGATGGGTTCCCTACATCTCTGCAAACCAGAGTTACAGGGGTCCAAAATTGGTAAAATCCCCCATAGGATTTCATTGGCTCCCTATTTCACTTTCCAAAATCTCACATCTTTTCAAAGGGCAATGGCTCAGCAGTACCAAATTTTCTAGCATTGTAGGGACCCTTAGGGGGAACATGACTGGTGAGTTTCGGGCCCCTAGGCCGAAGAGGTCATAGCCTAGGGTCACAAAAACCTGTTTATTGGGGCTATTTCAATGGTAGTGATGGTGACGTACATAAATCGCAGCAATGGCCGTTAGCAAAGTCTGAATCTCACGAAATGTCTCATGCAGGTAGAAGACATATTGTTAGACTTGGATTCCAAAGATGGGGTCCCTACATCTCTGCAAACCAGAGTTACAGGGGTCCAAAATTGGTAAAATCCCCCATAGGATTTCATTGGCTCCCTATTTCACTTTCCAAAATCTCACATCTTTTCAAAGGGCAATGGCTCAGCAGTACCAAATTTTCTAGCATTGTAGGGACCCTTAGGGGGAACATGACTGGTGAGTTTCGGGCCCCTAGGCCGAAGAGGTCATAGCCTAGGGTCACAAAAACCTGTTTATTGGGGCTATTTCAATGGTAGTGATGGTGACGTACATAAATCGCAGCAATGGCCGTTAGCAAAGTCTGAATCTCACGAAATGTCTCATGCAGGTAGAAGACATATTGTTAGACTTGGATTCCAAAGATGGGGTCCCTACATCTCTGCAAACCAGAGTTACAGGGGTCCAAAATTGGTAAAATCCCCCATAGGATTTCATTGGCTCCCTATTTCACTTTCCAAAATCTCACATCTTTTCAAAGGGCAATGGCTCAGCAGTACCAAATTTTCTAGTATTGTAGGGACCCTTAGGGGGAACATGACTGGTGAGTTTCGGGCCCCTAGGCCGAAGAGGTCATAGCCTAGGGTCACAAAAACCTGTTTATTGGGGCTATTTCAATGGTAGTGATGGTGACGTACATAAATCGCAGCAATGGCCGTTAGCAAAGTCTGAATCTCACGAAATGTGTCATGCAGGTAGAAGACATATTGTTAGACTTGGATTTCAAAGATGGGGTCCCTACATCTCTGCAAACCAGAGTTACAGGGGTCCAAAATTGGTAAAATCCCCCATAGGATTTCATTGGCTCCCTATTTCACTTTCCAAAATCTCACATCTTTTCAAAGGGCAATGGCTCAGCAGTACCACATTTTCTAGCATTGTAGGGACCCTTAGGGGGATCATGACTGGTGAGTTTTGCCACTGCTGAGCCATTGCCCTTTGAAATGGTGTGAGATTTTGGAACGGTAAATAGGAGGCCCAATTAAAGCCTATGGGGGATTTTACCAATTTTGGACCCCTGTAACTCTGGTTTGCAGAGATGTAGGGACCCCATCTTTGGAATCTAAGTCTAACAATATGTCTTCTACCTGCATGAGACATTTCGTGAGATTCAGACGTTGCTAACGGCCATGGCTGTGATTTATGTACGCCACCATCACTACCATTGAAATAGCCCAAATAAACAGGTTTTTGTGACCCTAGGCTATGACCTCTTCGGCCTAGGGGCCCGAAACTCACCAGTCATGTTCCCCCTAAGGGTCCCTACAATGCTAGAAAATTTGGTACTGCTGAGCCATTGCCCTTTGAAAAGATGTGAGATTTTGGAAAGTGAAATAGGGAGCCAATGAAATCCTATGGGGGATTTTACCAATTTTGGACCCCTGTAACTCTGGTTTGCAGAGATGTAGGGACCCCATCTTTGGAATCCAAGTCTAACAATATGTCTTCTACCTGCATGAGACATTTCGTGAGATTCAGACTTTGCTAACGGCCATTGCTGCGATTTATGTACGTCACCATCACTACCATTGAAATAGCCCCAATAAACAGGTTTTTGTGACCCTAGGCTATGACCTCTTCGGCCTAGGGGCCCGAAACTCACCAGTCATGTTCCCCCTAAGGGTCCCTACAATGCTAGAAAATTTGGTACTGCTGAGCCATTGCCCTTTGAAAAGATGTGAGATTTTGGAAAGTGAAATAGGGAGCCAATGAAATCCTATGGGGGATTTTACCAATTTTGGACCCCTGTAACTCTGGTTTGCAGAGATGTAGGGACCCCATCTTTGGAATCCAAGTCTAACAATATGTCTTCTACCTGCATGAGACATTTCGTGAGATTCAGACTTTGCTAACGGCCATTGCTGCGATTTATGTACGTCACCATCACTACCATTGAAATAGCCCCAATAAACAGGTTTTTGTGACCCTAGGCTATGACCTCTTCGGCCTAGGGGCCCGAAACTCACCAGTCATGTTCCCCCTAAGGGTCCCTACAATGCTAGAAAATTTGCCACTGCTGAGTAATTGCTCTTTGAAAAGATGTGAGATTTTGGAACTGTAAATAGGAGGCCCAATGAAAGCCTATGGGGGATTTTACCAAATTTGGAGCCCTGTAACTCTGGTTTGCAGAGATGTAGGGAACCCATCTTTGGAGCCCAAGTCTAACAATATGTCTTCTACCTGCATGAGACATTTCGTGAGATTCAGACGTTGCTAACGGCCATTGCTGCGATTTATGTACGTCAGACTCGCCACCATTGAAATTGCCCAATAAACAGGTTTTGTGACCCTAGGCTATGACCTCTTCGGCCTAGGACTGCATTGAACAAGACCCACGCATTGTGCGCATTCTGGACAACACCAATTACTGGGTTTATACCCTTCTGGATCCACGGTACAAACACAATGTTCCAAAACTGCTTGAAGAAAGAGCCAGACAGGTCAAAATGGAAGAATACCAGCAGGCCCTTGTGGAGACTTTAGAGAGGAGATTGACATCCTCCCCCTCCTCTAGCCAGTTGTACGCCGACAGACTGACTTCCGCAAACCCAGGACGACCAGGAGGGCAGCAAACAACGCAAGCCGCAGCTAGTGCCCAAAAGGGAATGGTATCGGCAGTGTCCTTGGAGTGGGAAAATTTTCTGACACCCATGCAGCAGCACACAGAACAGCAAGCGTGCAGATCCACCTCCAACACCGATCGCCTGGAGAAGATGGTCAAGGACTACATGTCATATGGCGTAGCTGTGTTGAACAATCCATCTGCACCCTTCAACTATTGGGTATCGAAGCTAGACACCTGGCACAAACTGGCAATGTACGCAATAGAGGTGCTGGCTTGCCCGGCAGCCAGCGTTATGTCGGAACGCTGTTTCAGTGCTGCCGGAGGCATCGTCACAGATCGGCGGCGTATCCGCCTCTCCACAGAAAATGCAGACCGTCTGACTCAAATTAAAATGAATCAATCCTGGATTGGAAACGACTACGCAACACTCCCGGACCCCAACCAAGTAACATGAACAATGAACATCTGTGATGGGTTAGCGTTTCCGGTCCCTGTTTATTGAACCTCTCATCTGTATTACATTTATGACTGCATGGCGACAAAATGCAAATTGCTATCCGCACGCTTCTTGTCCTCATGCAAGGCCTGGGTTGTTGTGTCTCAAAGCGTGGCCTTCTCCTCCTGCGCCACCCTCCTCTTGTTCCATCACGTGTGCTGCTGCTGGGTTAGCGTTACCGGTCCCTTTTCCTGGAACCTCTTATATGTATTACATTTATGACTGCATGCCGACAAAAAGCATGTTACCTGTGCAAAGAAAACAGACATTTCCCGCATTTAAAAGACAGTTTTCCCTTTGAAACTTTAAAATCGATTTTCTCAAAAACTATAAGCTCTTTTTGCTAAATTTTTTTCCCTCTTGTACCCACTCCCAAGGTGCACATACCCTGTAAATTTGGGGTATGTAGCATGTAAGGAGGCTTTACAAAGCACAAAAGTTCGGGTCCCCATTGACTTCCATTATGTTCGGAGTTCGGGTCGAACACCCAGGGCCGGTCCGCTCATGAGGCGGGGTGAAACTTTTGCCTCAGGCGGCAAATTTCTAGGGGCGGCATCCGCCCGTCGGTGGGTGCGGGGAGCCGGCCGCCGAGCTGGAGGGGTAGCGGGCAGGACGGGGGTATTGGGCCTAGCGGCGGGGAGGGGGGTCGGACCCCCCCCTCCCTCGCCTGGGTCCCCCGTCCTCCGCTCCCCTCCAGCCTTAAATACATCAGAAGCGCAACTCGTAAGAGGCAGTGGGCGGGGAGGACTCACCTCTTCCTCGATCCAGCGTGCGCTCCACTGACATCACTTCCTGCAACGCCGCCCACTGTATTGTAAATGGACGGCGCTGCAGGAAGGGACGTCAGTGGAGCGCACGCTGGATCGAGCGAGGAAGAGGTGAGTCCTCCCCGCCCACTGCCTCTTACGAGAGTTGCGCTTCTGATGTATTTAAGGCTGGAGGGGAGCGGAGGACAGGGGACCCAGGCGAGGGAGGGGGGGGTCCGACCCCCCTCCACGTCGCTAGGCCCAATACCCCCGCCCTGCCCGCTACCCCTCCAGCTCGGCAGCGGCGCCTCCCCCCCCCAACGGGGGGGGGCGGCAGCAATAATTTTTTCAAAATTTGCCTCAGGCGGCAAAAAGTCTAGGGCCGGCCCTGCGAACACCCGAACATCGCGGCCATGTTCGGCCTGTTCGGCCCGAACCCGAACATCTAGATGTTCGCCCAACACTACTCTACAGCCCCTAAAACAGAATGGATTGGCCGATGGAAAGATTTTAGCTATTCTGGCAGGGACTAGATACCATCTAGTTAGGACTTTATAAGCTGCTTCAACCGAGTGGAGATTGCTAGAGCAGCTGGAGACCCCTCCCCATATGTTGATCCAGTCTTCCCTATCTCTAGTTTTTGAAAGGTCACTTTCCCATCTGTTTACATAGGCATGCTGTAATGGTGGGTCAGGGCGAGAGAGAAATGAGTAGATTGTGGATATTAATCCCTTAGCGTTGGGTTGGCGGAGACAGATGTTTTCATATGGAGTAAGATTACGCGACAGGTCTTTATTGTGAATAAGGGATGTAATCCAATGCTTAATTTGGGAGTATCTGAAGATTTCCCTCTGAGGGATTTGGAATTTCTCCTGGAGGTCAGGCCACGAATATAAGCCTCTGTAGGTGAGGAAGTTAGTTACCTGAGTCAGTCCGCGATCCGTCCACCAGGAGAATGCCTTTGGATTATCTAATCCCGGGGGAAAAAGAGGGTTGTGGGTCAAAGGCAGTAGGGGAAGGTGAGGAGATTGTAGGTTGGCAGAGTAGCGGAGTGAGTCCCAGATTTTCAAGTTATGCAATAAAGGGGGGCTAAGGGTTGAGGGTCTTACTTTCTGTGGGAGCCAAAGTAGCGTGCCAGGGAGTAAGGGGGTACAATCAGGGATCTCTAAGAAGACCCACAAAGGGGTATTTTGTGATTGGAACAGACGAGTTAGCTGGCATATTGTAGCTGCATGATAGTAT
Source organism: Hyperolius riggenbachi (assembly GCF_040937935.1). Classification (NCBI taxonomy): domain Eukaryota; kingdom Metazoa; phylum Chordata; class Amphibia; order Anura; family Hyperoliidae; genus Hyperolius; species Hyperolius riggenbachi. Next base: position 304,645,692 of record NC_090650.1, on the reverse strand, counting down.
GAAGAGATCCGTGGAACCCCCAGACCTCCATCTAGTTTATGGGCGAACATAGTAGATTTTTTGACCCTAGGACCCTTATGACCCCAAGTGAAGGTCATTATTTTGTTCTGGAAAAGACGTAAATAGTGGGAAGGGACTATGATGGGTAAGGTGCGAAAGAAGTAAAGTAATTTAGGTAAGTATGTTATCTTTATTGAGTTTATTTTGCCTAGCCAGGATATAGGGAGAGTAGACCAAGTGTTTGTTAGGTTAGGCTGATTCCTAGATAGAGTTGGGCCGAACGGTTCGCCTGCGAACGGTTCCATGCGAACTTCCGTGGTTCGTGTTCGCGTCCCGCAGGCGAACCTTTGTGGAAGTTCGGTTCGCCCCATAATGCACATGGAGGGTCAACTTTGACCCTCTACAACACAGTCAGCAGGCCCAGTGTAGCCAATTAGGCTACACTAGCCCCTGGAGCCCCACCCCCCTTATATAAGGCAGGCAGCAGCGGCCATTACAGTCACTCGTGTGCCTGCATTAGTGAGAGTAGGGCGAGCTGCTGCAGACTGTCTCTCATAGGGAAAGATTAGTTAGGCTTAGCTTGTTCCTGGCTGCATACCTGTTCTGTGAACCCACCACTGCATACCTGTACTGTGAACCCACCACTGCATACCTGTACTGTGAACCCACCACTGCATACCTGTTCAGTGAACCCAGCACTGCATACCTGTTCTGTGAACCCACCACTGCATACCTGTACTGTGAACCCACCACTGCATACCTGTTCAGTGAACCCACCACTGCATACCTGTTCAGTGAACCCACCACTGCATACCTGTTCAGTGAACCTGCCACTGCATACCTGTTCTGTGAACCCACCACTGCATACCTGTTCTGTGAACCCACCACTGCATACCTGTTCTGTGAACCCACCACTGCATACCTGTTCTGTGAACCCACCACTGCATACCTGTTGTGTTCAGTGAACCTGCCACTGCATACCTGTTCTGTTCAGTGGACCCGCCACTGTATACCTGTTCAGTGAACCCGCCACTGCATACCTGTTGTGTTCAGTGAACCTGCCACTGCATACCTGTTCTGTGAACCCGCCACTGCATACCTGTTCTGTTCAGTGGACCCGCCACTGTATACCTGTTCTGTTCAGTGAACACGCCACTGTATACCTGTTCAGTGAACCCACCACTGCATACCTGTTATGTTCAGTGAACCTGCCACTGCATACCTGTTCTTTGAACCCGCCACTGTATACCTGTACTGTTCAGTGAACCCGCCACTGCATACCTGTTCTGTTCAGTGGACCCGCTACTGTATACCTGTTCTGTGAACCCGCCACTGTATACCTGTACTGTTCAGTGAACCCGCCACTGCATACCTGTTGTGTTCAGTGAACCTGCCACTGTATACCTGTTCTGTTCAGTGAACCCGCCACTGCATACCTGTTCTGTTCAGTGAACCCGCCACTGTATACCTGTTCTGTTCAGTGAACCCACCGCATCAGTGCGCATACCTGTGCAGTTAAGTGAACCCACCTACCTACGTGAGTGCACGCAGTGTGATATACCACTCCGTGCATACCCGATATGGACAAAACAGGTAGAGGAAGAGGTAGTGCCCCAGAGCCAGAGGAAGGCCACCCAGCAGGTCTGCGCGAGGTCGTGTAAATGTAATTTCGTGTGGACCTGGCCCACAGTACAGTGCTCGGAAGAAGGCACGTCCCATCACCTCCCAAGATTGTCAGGACGTGGTTGAGTATTTAGCGACACAGAACACCTCATCTTGCTCAGCCACCAGTGCTACTACTAGCACCACTTCCGCTGCATTTGACACTTCGCAAGAATTATTTAGTGTTGAAATCACTGATGCACAGCCATTGTTGTTACAGCCAGATGAATTTTCACCAGCTCATATGTCTGAGTTACGCGGCAACACTATGGATGTAACGTGTAAGGAGGATGAAGGACCTACTGATGGTGCATGTTTGGATTTGTCTGAGGCAAGCGAAGCTGGGCAGGATGATTACGATGATGACGATGATAGGGATCCTCTGTATGTTCCCGATAGAGGAGATGAAGAGGGGGACAGTTCAGAGGGGGAGTCAGAGAGTAGTAGGAGGAGAGAAGTTGCTGAAAGAAGCTGGGGCAGCTCTTCGTCAGAAACAGCTGGTGGCAGTGTCCGGCACCATGTATCGCCACCTATGTACAGCCAGCCAACTTGCCCTTCAGCATCAGCTGCTGAGGTCCCCATAGTGCCCACATCCCAGGGTGGCTCAGTGGTGTGGAAATTTTTTTATGTGTGTGCCTCAGATCGGAGCAAAGCCATCTGTTCGCTCTGCCAACAAAAATTGAGCCGTGGAAAGGCCAACACTCACGTAGGGACAAGTGCCTTACGAAGGCACCTGGAGAAAAGGCACAAACAGCAATGGGATGGCCACCTGAGCAAAAGCAGCAGCAGCACACAAAAGAAAAGTCACCCTCCTTCTCCTCTTCCTCCTTGAGGTGCATCATCTGCTTCTGCCGCTTTCTCCCTTCCACCTTCACAGGCACCCTCCTCCACTCCGCCTCTGCCCTTGAGCGGTTCCTGCTCCTCTGCCCACAGCAGCAGTCAGGTGTCCGTGAAGGAAATGTTTGAGCGGAAGAATTTCGGCCAGTCACCCCCTTGCCCGGCGTCTGACAGCTGGCGTGGCGGAACTGTTAGCTCGCCAGCTGTTACCATACCGGCTGGTGGACTCTGAGGCCTTCCGTAAATTTGTGGCCATCGGAACACTGCAGTGGAAGATGCCAGGCCGCACTTATTTTTCGAGAAAGGCCATACCCCAACTGCACCGTGAAGTTGAGAGGCAAGTGGTGTCATCTCTTGCGAAGAGCGCTGGGTCAAGGGTACACCTGAACACGGATGCCTGGTCTGCCAAGCACGGGCAGGGCCGCTACACAGTGGCGTAGCTAAGGAGCTGTGGGCCCCGATGCAAGTTTTACAATGGGGCCCCCCAAGCACTCTATACATCACAATTGATACGGCGCACCAAAACCTGCCAATGGCAACTACAGTGTCAGAGGTACAAGAAGGGGATGAAGAACAGTTTGTTAATGATTACTACTATTCAAAGGATCTATAGAAGTGATTATTATGAGCACAGGACCAATAGAGAGCTAATACTGTAGTTGAGGGAGAGCCCTTCGGGGCCCCTCTGGCCCAAGGGCCCCGATGCGGTCGCTACCTCTGCACCCCCTATTGCTACGCCCCTGCCGCTACATTACGTACACAGCCCATTGGGTCAACCTGGTGGTGAACGATGGCAAGCAGGGCGCAGCGGACCAAATTGTGACACCTCCACGGCTTGCAGGCAGGCCTCCTGCCGCCTCCTCTCCTCCTGCTACATGCTCTTCGCTGTCCTCCTCCTCCTTGGCTGAGTGGCAGTTCTCCTCTCCAGCTACACAGCCCCAGCTCCGCAGGGCCTATGCTGCATGCCAGGTACGACGGTGTCACGCCATCTTAGACATGTCTTGTCTCAAAGCGGAGAGTCACACTGGAGCAGCTCTCCTGGCTGCTCTTAAGAAACAGGTGGATGAGTGGCTGACCCCACACCACCTGGAGATAGGCAACGTGGTGTGCGACAACGGCAGCAATCTGCTTGCCGCTTTGCATATGGGGAAGCTGACACACATACCCTGCATGGCACATGTCATGAATCTAGTTGTTCAAAGATTTGTGGCAAAGTACCCTGGCTTAGCGGATGTACTGAAGCAGGCCAGGAAGGTCTGTGGGCATTTGAGGAGGTCTTACACAGCCATGGCACGCTTTGCGGAAATTCAGCGGAAAAACAACATGCCGGTGAGACGCCTCATTTGCGATAGCCCGACTCGCTGGAATTGGACCCTGCTCATGTTCTCCCGCCTGCTAGAACAGAAGAAAGCCGTCACCCACTACCTCTACAACTACAGTAGAATGAAACAGTCTGGGAAGATGGGGATGTTCTGGCCCGACAACTGGACACTAATGAAAAATGCATGCAGGCTCATGCGGCCGTTTGAGGAGGTGACCAACCTGGTGAGCCGCAGTGAGGGCACCATCAGCGACTTAATTCCCTACGCTTACTTCTTGGAGCGTGCTGTGCGTAGAGTGGCGGATGAAGCTGCGAATGAGCGTGACCAGGAACCGTTACGGCAGGAACAGGCATGGGACCAATTTTCATCAGACCCAGCTGTTTCCTCAACACCTGCGGCAGCACAGAGGGGGGAGGAGGAGGAAGAAGAGAAGTCGTGTGCAGAAGATGAGTCAGACTCAGAGGATGATGAGCAAGGTGTTTCTTTGGGGGAGGAGGAGGAGGAGGGGACGGCGGCAGGAGAACACCCGCAGCAGGCGTCGCCGGGGGCTTGTGCTGCTCAACCTTCCCGTGGTATTGTTCGCGGCTGGGGGGAGGAGGTTGACTTACGTGACGTCACTGAGGAAGAGCAAGATGAGATGGAGGGTACTGGATCCGACTTTGTGCAGATGTCGTCTTTTATGCTGTCCTGCCTGTTGAGGGACCCCCGTATAAAAAACCTCAAGGGGAATGAGCTGTACTGGGTGGCCACACTACTAGACCCTCGGTACAGGCACAAAGTGGCGGACCTGTTACCAACTCACCTGAAGGTGGAAAGGATGCAGCACATGCAGAACCAGCTGTCAACTATGCTTTACAATGCCTTTAAGGGTGATGTGACAGCACAACGCCAGCAAGGTACCACTGCCACTAATCCTCCTCCCGTGTCCACGCAGTCAAAGACAGGACGCTCCAGCGATCTCATGGTGATGTCGGACATGCGGACGTTCTTTAGTCCAACGCCTCGCCGTAGCCCTTCCGGATCCACCCTCCACCAACGCCTGGAACGGCAGGTAGCCGACTACCTGGCCTTAAGTGTGGATGTAGACACTGCTGTGAACAGCGATGAGGAACCCTTGAACTACTGGGTGCGCAGGCTTGACCTGTGGCCAGAGCTGTCCCAATTTGCCATCCAACTTCTCTCCTGCCCTGCCGCAAGCGTCCTGTCAGAAAGGACCTTCAGCGCAGCTGGAGGCATTGTCACTGAGAAGAGAAGTCGCCTAAGTCACAAAAGTGTTAAGTACCTCACCTTTATCAAAATGAATGAGGCATGGATCCCGGAGGGCTGCTGCTCGCCCCCGCACACACAGCATCTCTGCCTGCATGCCGTGTGACTGGCTGCCTGGCCTGCCCCAAGAAGACTAAGTCGCTCCCAGTCCCTCCACACAGCATGTCTGCCTGCAGGCCGCTTGACTACCTTCTCCGCCACCACCAACAGGGTTCGGGACTCCAGGCGGATTGCTGAATTTTTTAGGCCGCTGCTAGCAGCGGCCGCTGTAATAATTTTTCTGGTGCGTGTACATGACTGCCTAATTTTTCTGGCTGCACTGCGGGCAGCTGCAACAACAAAAGAAAAGGCATGTACATGCGCCCATTCCCCTTCGTGATCATTACCTTGCCGTGGTGAAGGGGCTTGCGTATCACAATGAAGCAATGACCGGCGCCTAGATGAGTGTCTCGGGGGGCACACAAAAGATAATAAGGTCGTTGCTTCATTGTGGTCAGACCAAATTTGATCAGCTGGACAGTCACTGTTCTGTCATTCAGCTACATCAGCCAGGCGACCATATGGGCTGTAAAGCCACCAAAACCTGCACTCTCGCCATGGTGCGCACCAGTCCAGCACGGCCGTCACTACACAAACAGCTGTTTGCGGTGCGTTACACGGTGAGTTTGGTGTGTCAGTGTGAAGCAGTACCTTAATTACACTACCTGATTGATGTATACACATGCAAGATGTTTTAAAGCACTTTAGGCCTGTCATTTAGCATTCAATGTGATTTCTGCCCTTAAAACGCTGCTTTGCGTCAAATCCAGATTTTTCCCGGGGACTTTTGGCGTGTATCCCACTCCGCCATGCCCCCCTCCAGGTGTTAGACCCCTTGAAACATCTTTTCAATCACTTTTGTGGCCAGCATAATTTTTTTTTTTTTCAAAGTTCGCATCCCCATTGAAGTCTATTGCGGTTCGCGAACTTTAACGTGAACCGAACCTTCCGCGGAAGTTCGCAAACCCGGTTCGCGAACCTAAAATCGGAGGTTCGGCCCAACTCTATTCCTAGATAGGGAAGAGTCCGAACCCATTGGAACGGGGTTAATTCTTTTAGGGCAGACAAATCCTGTTCATCCAGGGTGATATTCATGGCCTTAGATTTCGCCGCGTTGATACGTAATCCCGAGATTTTCGCGAAATGGGCAAATGTTCTTAGGGCGTTGGGAACCGAGGTCTGGGGTTCCGTGAGAAAAAGTAGGGTATCGTCCGCAAATAGTAGTAGTTTATGGTGAATACCCGCCCGTTCCACTCCCTGAATGTTGATGTCCTCTCTAATTGAGCTAGCTAGGGGCTCTAGGGCTAATATAAAGAGGGGTGACAGGGGGCAACCCTGCCTCGTCCCTCTCCCGATTGTGAAGCTTTCTGAGCTATGGCCCAGATGTCTTACAAATGCTGTAGGGGAGGAATAGATTCCCTCTATCCAGTTTAAAAAATGGGCGGTGAAGCCCCACTTATCTAGGGTATGTTTTAGGTATGACCAGGAGAGGGTGTCGAATGCTTTAAAGATATCTAATGATAGAGATATCCCTGGGATCTTACGGTGATGTAAGAAGTGAGTCAAGAGGACAGCCCTTCTGGTGTTGTCCTCAGCCTGGCGTCCGGGGACAAACCCCACCTGGTCTCTGTGTATTAGAGCAGGGAGGAGTTTGTTTAATCTAAGGGCCAAGATTTTGCCCAGTAGCTTTAGGTTTATATTGATTAAAGAGATTGGGCGGAATTGGTGCGCTTCGTGGCTTTCTTGCTCTTCTTTAGGGATCATAGAGATCTGTGCTTTAAGCATGTTTTGTGTGGGGAGCTTTCCTTCCCTGAGCTCATTAAAGCAATTAGCTAAGGTAGGGGCAATTAGGTCTGACATCTTTTTATAGTATTGGGCTGAGAAGCCGTCTGGGCCAGGAGTCCTATTGAGTTTAAGAGTTTTTATGGCCGTTTGGACCTCGAGTGCAGTAATAGGGGCGCTGAGGAGAGTTGAGGCTTCCACAGTTAGTTTAGCGATGGAAACTTGGTCTAAAAAGGAAGTGATTTCCTCATCGGTATTGCCTGATGTGTTGGTATATAGTTTGGAAAGAAATTTAGCAAAAATGTCCACTATCTTGCGGGGGTTGGCTGTGGTCTGGCCTGAGTGGTCACGAACCTTGAGAATTTTGGGGGTATAACGGGCGATTTTTAAGGCTTCGTGCCAGTAAGGCAAGAGGCTTGTTGGTGTTGTAATAAAACATCTGTCTCCGCCAACGCATCTGTCGCTCAACTTTATCAGTGAGTAGGAGATCAAGTTCGGCACGGACCCGTTCTTTAATCAATCTATTAATGCGGGAGGGAGTCTGTTTCCATTCTTGCTCTGCTTTATCTAGCCTAGTGGTCAGAACTTCTATCTTGCGGTTCCTTTGTCATTTAAGTTCACTTGCCATGCTGATCAAAAAACCTCTTAAGGTCGCTTTGTGCGCTTCCCATAGAGTAAGGGAGGAGGTTACAGAACCTAAGTTGTCCTGAAACTATTCTTTGAGCCTATCTCTAAGGCGATTTAGGAGCTCATCTTTAGTCAGCATGGAGTCATTAAGGCGCCAAAGGAATTCCCTGCGAAGAGGTAGGGAGATTGAGCAACAGATAGAGATAGGGGAGTGGTCGGACCAGGAGGTGCTATGTATCCGAGCTGCGGGGACCAGATGTAGACAGTGTTGTTGGATAAAAATATGGTCAATGCGACTGAAGCTGTCATGAGCGTGTGAATAGAATGTGAAATCTTTAGATGTAGGATGAAGTTCCCTCCATGCATCGATAAGGCCATATTTATCTAAAAGTTGTTTGATTTTAGCTCCCTGTTGATCCGAGGCATCGACCGTTGGGGCAGAAGACGCATTTCTCTGTCTGTCTAGTTTTGGGTTTAGTGTCGCATTTGTATCTCCGGTGACAATTAATTGGCCGACCCCATGTTGTGTGAGGACTTGCAGGAAATGTGAGTAAAAGTTGGACTGGTGGGCATTAGGAGCGTAATATGTGGCTATCGTAATATCTCGATCATATAAGTACCCTATGAGGATGAGGTATCTGCCAGTGGGATCTGCAATTTGTTTATTACAGATGAAGGGGGTATGTTTTCGGAAGGCTATTATGACCCCTCTGACTTTAGTTCGGGCACAGGCAAAATATACATCTGGGAAGTGTCGACTCAAATATTTTGGACAGGAAGGTTTAGCTAGTCTAGTTTCCTGTAAACAGACTATGTCAGCATGACAGGAGTTATAGTACGTAAACTCCTTGGATCTCTTATGGGGGGAACCAAAACCCTGGACGTTATGTGAGAAGATCTTGAGTGTGTTGGTCATCATGGAGGGTTAAAAAGTATGCAAGCTACAACTATCCAGACTGTGAGGTGAGGGACCCATAGGAGGAAAGAGGGTGAAGAGATAGGGAAAAGGTGGGTGAAATAGAAACAGAGATAGAGCCGGGTACCACCCCCTAAAAGGGGGGTACCCGGAGCATGTGGGTATTGAGAATCTGTTGAGGGCTTTACAGCCCGGGTATTCATGTAGGTTGCCCAGGTGAGGGTCATTATCAGGAGAAGCCTGATAAAAAAGGAGGCCACTTGTTGGAGGGGCTCCGTAGGAATCAAGGGGGGCGTGTATCAGCCGACCGCCTCACTTGCCTGTGGTATGTAAGTCGTGTAGGCATCAAGTTGGGGAGCCAGCTAAGCAGGGAGGATGGGCCTAAGGGGGGTAAGATGAGGGCCGGGATCAGTTCAGGCTAGGTCTACCAGAAATATTAGGCTTCCAAGAGGATAAATTCAGGGTTATTGCTATAAGTTTGCCTTTCAGCAGTGGCGGTGGTTATATAAGGGGCAGGGAAGGCTCATGGAGTTGATAAAGGAAAGCGAAAGGGGTATTTTCACAGAAAGCATAAAACTTAATAATACTCTAATATAAAGCGGTACCGTGCTCTTGAGATTCGTAACAAGTAGAAGAGTGAGGCGCGCACCACGCCACCGGGGCTCTCGTCCAGACCATTTTAGGGCTATAGGAGGTGTACTAATAAAGTAGAAGCAGCAACGTAGCTAGCCCGTAACCGGATTGAAAAGCTAGGCTGCTTAGTTTGTAAAGAGATCCACTCGGTAAGGCGTCATGCACGACCCACTTCCTTAATAGCAAGAGCAGGGAGAGTCCCATGAAATCCAACTTAACATTTAAATGAGCAACAAATAAGGTGCGGAACATGGGAGGGGGGGGAGGGGAGGTGGGATGGCTGCTTCCGTGGCTCTAACATATAAGCCATACATAGGATAGGAGGGGGAGGGGGGGGGAAGGGACACATAGTGCTTAATATAAATACCATCACATAACAATGAACCTGCCGCATAAAACACACGTATCTAATCATTGTATGTATATCAGAGCTATTTTGGGTCCATTAACAAGGAAAGAGAGCTGATTAATATACATTAGATAATGTCCCACTCATTGCCGGCATCATAGTTAGGCTAAGGTTGCAGGTATGTAAGTTCAAATGGTAATAATGGTTATGAGGTAAACAGGACCGGCGGGAAGTTCAAATCCTGTCCGGGAAGGAACAAGGAGTCCAGTGCAGTGAGGACAACACTAGAAAGGCATATCAATCCTGGATAAAACAATAAGGATTTAAAGTACAATCCTAGAGACCTGAAGCGATGAATAGATGGTCCATCATTGCGAGCAAGTTACATTAAGGCAAACAAAGCTCAAGGAGCTGAACTGGGTAACTTATATGGAGGCCAAAGTCTGGTGGCGGGGAAGGCTATTCCGGGATAATGTGGTGCCAGATCAGTTACAGTAGCTGAGGGCCTAGGGGGTAATAACGATGAGTATGTTCATATGGGTGTAATGCGGATTAAGGCCGATATAGCTGAAGTCTACATCGGCTAGGGGAAATCAAACAGTCTTACCCGACCTCGGTAGGAAGAGTGGAACCTGGTGGAGAAGGAACCAGAGCCGTAGCTCGGAGCGCGCAGTTTGACCGCGTGGCAGGGATCTTCATGGCGGTGCGGAGGCTTCCGTATTGTTGGAGGATCTTGGGGAAGCTCTGGGAGAAGCTCCGAGAGGGGAGGTTTGTCGCCAAGTATCCTGTAGGGTAGGGGATTTCCGTCCCTGCAGTTTGGATGTAAGGCTCTTTGGGTCGGAAGGAAGAAGAATGTGCAGACGCTCCAGGAGCTGCTGGGCTTCATCCGGTGTGGTGACGGCGTGAGTACGGCCCGCGGTGGTAAAAATAAGTTTGAAAGGGAAGCCCCACTTATATTTAATGCTTTGGGAAGCAAGAGCTGTTGTGTAGGGCTTCATGGCTCGTCTCTTCAGGATGGTGGTAGGAGCCAAATCTGCGAAGATTTGATATTGGAAGCCCTGGAATGATAAAGGCTCCTTGTCTCTTGCTGTTTGGAGAATAGTCTCTTTCGTTTTGTAGAAAGTAAATGTAATCAGAACATCACGTGGAGAGCCGTCTGCCCGCTTGGGGCCCAGAGCCCGGTGGATCCTGTCAAACTCAAGGCGTTCGATGGGCAAGGCCGGGATCAGCTCTTGAAACATGGCAGTGGATGTAGAATTCAGATCCTCTATAGTTTCCGGGATCCCGCGGATTCTGAGGTTGCTCCGGCGGGAGCGATTTTCAGAGTCTTCCATACAGAGTTTGGTTTCAGCTAGTTCTGCTCTCACTTCAGTTAGCTCCTTATCATGCGAATTCAGGACAGTGGAGGCTTTATCCACTTTCTCGTCAAGTTCTACCCATGTGGTTTGCAAGTTCTTGAATCTCCTTTTTGAGCTGCTGCGCAATTCTGTTAGCTACGGTGTCTAGCTCTCGGTGCAGGAGCGTTTTAAATTTGTCTAGCAGCAAAGTATCTTTGGGGGTCCAATTCGTAGCCGCATCAGGGTCTCCGGAGCCTCTTGGGGTGTTCTTGGAGCGCTTATTTTGGGAGCGAGGGTAAGAGGCGACCGTAACTCCTGAACACGAGGAGGCTGAGGACGCCATGCTGTCTTGCCCGCGGCGGCGTCTGCTGGACAGAGCGGGAGTGGAGGGAGACTCGTCCCGTTTAACCTTGGAGCGGCCCATCCATGCTCTGGGGTGTCCTCTCCAATCTAGGGGATTTGTCGGAAGAAAAGGATGCCTGCAGCTATAGAGAAGCTTAGTGAAGGCAGTCGGTTGTGCGGAGCGCAGCTAGAAAGCGTCCATCTCTCAAGCGCGCCAGCCACGCCCCCGAAAAGAAAAGTTTTATACATACCTGGGGCTTCTTTCAGCCCCCTTCAGGCTAATCAGTCTCTCGCAGTCCACCTTCACCACCTGGATCTTCTGCTATGAGTCCTGGTAATTCAGCCAGTCAGCGCAGTCCGGCCACATGCCGCTTCCACAGCCAGGAGCGTTCTGCACCTGTGCATTAGTGCTGTGCAGACTGGCTCAAGTAGCTGGACTCATAGCAGAAGATCCAGGTGGCGGAGAACAGCGAGGGACTGATTAGCCTGAAAGGGGCTGGAGGAAGCCCCAGGTATGTATAAAACTTTAATGTCATCTGTCTCAGGTTTACTTTGTTACACAGTAGTACTATACTCTACATATGCATTACCCACCAGCTGCAGGGAATCCACTGAGAATTTTGTGCACATTGAACACAGAGGTGTTGTCTATCACCCATAAACCTGGTTCAGATTGTTCATGAAGAATGTGTAATAGAGGAAGAATCTCCTTATACCCTGCAGAGTACCTGCACATCACTCTTACATGTACCCACACTTACATTGCCTAGGGCCTGATAGATGTTCTTTGTTCCGGTCTGTACCTTTTACAAGTACTCTTACCAAGGAGTAGTTTAAGTCTATGACTAAAGGCAATAAATATGGCAGTCTCCATATCCTTCTCACTTCAGTTGTCTTTTAAAATTCCTATGCGTTGGCAGTTAAGAGACAAATTTCATGTTACATAGTTTCAATCAACAAGATTGTAATATGCAAATGAGAGAAGTCGGGGTCGAGGAGTCGGAGTCGGTGGAATCCTAAACTGAGGAGTCGGTGTATTTTTGTACCGACTCCACAGCCCTGGTGGGAGCGGCACATGGGCGGACTGCGCTGACTGCATTACCGGGACTCATAGCAGAAGATACAGATGGCGGAGGAGGACAGCGACTGGATTATCCTGAAGGGGGCTGGAGGAAACCCCAGGTATGTATAAAACTTTTCTTTTCATCCATCTCAGGTACCCTTTAATTCGTAGTCACCAAACCAAATTTTAACAACATATGAAATTATTTTATTTCATCAGCAAAGCGTGTGCATACATTTGCATAAATCAGCATCAACTCAGAATTATTTCCCTCTCATTGACCATCTCTATTAGTGACACAGCTACACATCAGGCTTTATTCTTACAGCATAGATGTTATTTCTAATATATATAAAATATTCCTGTGTACACATCATATATACTGTACAGTCACAATCAGATATGTATATCTGACTTTAAAAATACGGGGACTGCTTTATTCAAGCAACACAAGTAACTTTTTGATTGGATTATTTCATTTGTGTGGACTAAGCACAGCTATTACTATATATATAAATTATTTAAAATGACTATTGTCTGAGAAATAGAACATTTTATCATATTTTCTATTTTAATTACAGCTTAAATTAATTAGGAGTAGGAGTCGGTGCATTTTCTCCCGACTCCAGGCACCCGAAAATTGCTCCGACTCCTCAAGTCCAACTCCACAGCCCCGGTTGATACAAAGTAAAAACACTGCCCCTTAATCACTGGTACTTTAGCATGGGCTTCGCAGAGCTCCGCCATTCAAATTAAAACTTGTGGGCCATGGTGGTTGGGGGGTTTAATTTACTTTAATCGCCGCCTATAGCTGATTCGCTCTACGTTATGTTCATCTCTCCAATGCTTTCTTCTTCAAACCCGGAAAGAGAAAGTATTGGTGATGTGGAGCGTATCGGCTATAGTTGGTGACCAGGGTAAATTAAAGAGAAACTCCGACCAAGAATTGAACTTTATCCCAATCAGTAGCTGATCCCCCCCCTTTTACATGAGAAATCTATTCCTTTTCACAAACAGACCATCAGGGGGCGCTGTATGGCTGATATTGTGGTGAAACCCCTCCCACAAAGAAATTCTGAGTAGGTACTCTTGGCAGTTTCCTGTCTGTGAACCCTGTTGCATTGTGGGAAATAGCTGGTTACAGCTGTTTCCAACTGCCAAAACAGCAAGCAGCAGCTACATCACTTGCCAGTAGTAAAAATGTTACCATGTGATAAATCTCAGAACATAAATAAGGGATTTAAAATATTTTACAATGGGCAAACATTGACTAAATCATTTATACACAATTATTGTAAAAATGAAGCACTATTTTATTACATTATTTTCACTGGAGTTCCTCTTTAAGGCTCCCCCTTATTTTGGCCCACAAGATTTACTCAGAATTCAGTTATTGAACGATGGAGCTCTGTAGAGCTCATGCCTACTAATGCCAAATAAAGTGGATCTAAAAACGGACCCCCATGCAGCAAGTAACCTCTCTAACAAACAAAAAGCACTACCTACCTATTCAAAATACATACAGAACTATTCAAAATATGTTTTACAGTATAATCCCATTATAGTAGACTCCAAGGGATTTGACCAAGTAGTCTACTATATCAGGATTTGTCATACATTGTATATTCATATAGGTGAAATGTTCACTAATGTTCTAAAAAAATTCTACACCATTACAAACACATAAATAGTTATAAATTGTACCCGCCAAGCCTCTGGGAATACAGTAGACATAAGGCTTGCTCACACATGCAACTTTTCTGCACAACCAACCTGACGACATGACTATGGTAACTGTACCACCAAGCAATTGCACGACTTTACTGTTCACCAACCAAATGAACGACCAACTCATTAGCATACTGCCCATGCAAGCTAAATGACAGACTGCACAATATAGCCGCATACAAAACAAGTACCAGTCATTCAAATGACTTGTATACATGCGGTCAACTGCACAATATCAGCCCAACAATCATGTGAGTCGATCCACCTGTTTGAATGGGCAAACCGTCTGTTATCAGTCGCTTGTCTAGTCGTTGGTCTGTTGGGCATGTGAACATGTGACAAAGTTTGGACCACAGTTTGGTGGAAAAGTTGAACATGTGTAGTGTACAAGCTTGGACTGGATCATCTAGCTGATAAAAGAGAAAGTATCAAAAAGAACCTTCGTGTCACGATAGGTGTCGCAACACAGACGTCTGATTATGTGTGATCTGCAGTATCACCGATAATACAGACGCTATACCTGATTATGTGGTGATCTGCAGAATCACCAATAATGCAAGTATAGCTAGTAGAATAGCAAGGTGTATAGTGCTTGGTGCAACAGTAACTGGATAGTATAACAAGACCTCACCAGAGGAGCTGGTGGGCACTAATGATACACAATAACTGAATAGTTCTGCTAAACCTCACCAGAGGAGCTGGTGGGTACTATTGCAGAGCACCTCACCAGTGACGGAGCTCACTGGTGAGTCGAATGGTCAGACAGGCTAAGATCAGTAACAGGCGGGCAGGTACAGTACAGAATCGACAAGCAAGAGAGTAGTGAAATATCAGGCAGAGTCAGATGCAGAACGTTTTCTGTCTTCTTGTCTTTTCTGGGTAAGAAAAGCTTTCTCTAGATTTCCTTTGACTTTACTCCAGATCTGCTTCAAAGAAGCCTGCCACTCCTCCAAGGCAAGAAACGGAGAAGATGCTACTGGCAATGGGGAGAACTTAGGAGATCTCCCCGAGACCACCTGGAAGGGTAAAAAGCCTGATGAAGTACTCTTCAAGTTGTTGTGGCAAATTCTGCGAATGCTAAGAACTTTGCCCAGTCCAACTGAGTATCAGCCATGTAACACCTAAGAAATTGTTCCAGAGCCTGATTAACCCTTTCCGTCTGACCATTGTTCTGTGGGTGGTAGCCGGATGAGAACGACAGATTCATACCCAAATGATGGCAAAAGGCTCACCAGAATCTAGACACGAACTGGACTCCCCGATCAGACACCACATTCTCCGGAATACCATGTCCTGGGCTGACAACGCTTTAGCTCTAACTGGCAAAGCACAACAACGCCTCTACTTTCTGAGAAAACTAAGGAGCGCTAACCTCCCACAGAAGCTGCTGCTTAATTTCTACAGAAGCCCTATAGAAAGCGTTCTGACCAATTGCATAACGGCCTGGTACAACAGCTGCACGAAGGCTACTAGAGAAGCCCTGCAGCGAGTTGTTAAAACAGCAGAAGCCATTATTGGCACTGAACTACCATCACTGGAACTTTTGTATAATACTCGCAGCGTGAGAGGGGCCAAAAACATTATCAAGGACAACACTCACCCTGGAAATGCCCTGTTTGAGTTCCTTCCATCAGGTAAACATTTTAGATCAATCCGCACGCACACACACAAACAGACTGAAAGACAGCTTTTTCTCATCCGCCATAAACTTGATGAACTCTGAATCCTCTCTGAAATAATTAACACTGTGTACAAATTGTTTAAACATCTGTAATACCTGGCATACTTGTATCATTTCTTCTCTTCCTTGTTGCTATCGCTATGTTCCCTATATGCACCGTGTGGTTGTCATGAAAAGTAATTTTGTTGTGTTACTGTGAGAGAACGCAGAAAAGCCGCCGCGTGTGCTGCTGAGGAGGCGGCTGATTCCGCGTCCAACGCGGCGGTTTGCACGCGGAAGCGTGCATCTGATAACAGGGCAGAACGCGGAAAAGCCGCCGCATGCAACAACAGTAAGGCGGCTGGTTCCGCGTCCAGCGCGGCGGTTTGCACGCTGCGGCGTGTGTCTGGTGTGGCTGAGTCTGTTAGTGCCCACAGGCTTAGGAATACGCGCGTGCGCTGAGAGGCAGAACTCTTATACTGGGCAAGGAGAGGTCAGTTGATCACGCCGATTAGCTGACTCCAGAGCAGGATACTATTGGTTGATCAATTAGGGGTGGTGCCGAAGAGTACTACTCCATATATAGTTACTGCTAGCCAGTCTCAAGTTGTCTGCCGTTGCGAACACTACGTGGAAGCACTCAGACCTTAGTCAGATCCAACAGTGTGTTTGAACCAGGTGGACCTGGGAATTCACACTGAGCCAGATTACTTGTACTGTTATTCTGTTTATGCTTAGACTATGTAACGATTGTGGAACTTTCTCCGTGATCAGCGCACAACGCGTGCGCTGACACAGGGCGGAAATCCTCCTCAAGCGTGTAATTGCAGGCACCCAGCAAAAGGTGCTACGCACCTGTAGAGGGAAATTCCTGTCGGCAGATGGCGCTGGGGAGTGCAGAGGAACCAATCCTCTGTACCTCCACAAATGCCAGACAAGAATTGTACGAAGCGTACGAAGCGCAGAACGCAATCGCAAGAGAGGCGATTGCGAATGAGAACGAGCAAAGGGACAGGTTGTATGTGTGTGCGCCAATCCAGTCGCCACCCCGCGACCGCGCACACACAACAGCAGATATGAAATAGGAACGCGATTGCGAGAGGTGGGATCGCCAGACGTGACACAAGGCAGATCAGAACAGAATACGAGGGTAGCAAAGGCACAGCAAATAATACAATGAGAAGATGCGGAAAATAACAAACGCTAGCTAACCGCGAACACCGCACTCCACGTGATAAGCACAATAGAGACAAGCACGCCTAACTAACCATCGACAGACAAACATGAAACAGTGGACGTGAACGCTTGCTTAACGGTTACCTCACCGAGCCTCCAGCAAGCGGTCGTAGCAGACAAGACAGACACACGAAAACAGGGACAAGCGATAGATAGGATCCACAGCACTAGCGAAAAGTGGCTAGCGCGATCCAGGTACAGAGTAGCAAAACAGAAGGATCCACAGCACTAGCGGAAAGTGGCTAGTGTGATCCCAGAAGACAGAACAGAAGGATCCACAGTGCTAGCGAAAAGTGGCTAGCGCGATCCAGGAGACAGAACAGAAGAGATAGCTGGTAGCAACCGCTGCACCAGCTATACTCCAAGAACAGAGATCAGAACCATTTTCTGTCGACCACCGCTGGGACAGGACAACAGCAACAGAACAAACAAACAGATAAACAATCCTAACTGCACTATGGAATCTGCCTAGCGAAGCTTCCAGGAATTACTCTAAGCTGATCTTCAAACCAAGAGCATGGCTGACACTCTCCAGAGTGTTTCACAGGAAGACTCCTTATGAACAGCAAAGCATTGTGGGACACACATAGTACTTATAGTACACGCCTCCAATGAATGTGGCCAGGCAATTTGCATGACAATGTATGCAAATTCCTCAGCAAGCATAAGCTGCAAAACTGACAGAAGCTCTTCTTTCCAGAGTCCTGCAGCATGCAAACCTACACAATGGTCAAAAAGCTGCCTGCCTGCACAGGCAGCTGAGTAAATCATCACAGACTAGTTCCAGGGTGTAGAGACCACGGACCTCACACCCAGATTAGGGAACTTGTGTTATCTATCTGTTATACTTCAGACTAGTTCCAGGATGTAGAGACCACGGACTTCACACCCAGACTAGGAAACTTGTGTTATCAATCTGTTATACTTCAGACTAGTTCCAGGGTGTAGAGACCACGGACCTCACACCCAGACTAGGGAACTTGCAGTATCAATCTGTTATTCATCAGACTAGTGCCAGGGTGTAGAGACCAAGGACCTCACACCCAGACTAGGCATTGTTGATATCTGTTTTGACTTACTGCTTTCCTGACTATCCCTTTGATCTCTGATTCGGTACCTCGCATATCTGATATTCCGTTGCCAGACCCTGCTTGCCTTGGATACCGAATCAGCCTTCTGTCTTTGTACTTAATCTGTCCGTGTGTTGCCGACCAGGCGTGCCCGACCTCGAGAGCTATCTCTCCTCTTAAGAGATAGTCTCCAGATCAGAGAGTGACATCCACCTTCAGGTGTCACTCACTCTCTGGTCCTTCCTATCTCCAGCCTGACTCCACCCCTTGGAGAGTCCCAGGCTGCTGGAAGGTTCCTGTGCCCTCAAGAGCAGTATTCCTTTACTGCCTATGATCACCTGCTCAGCAGGTGCATTACTCAAAGTACTACTGTTACACCAAACACTCACATACCTAAAGGTGTTCAGAGGTTAGCAATATATCTGTATTATCAGTGATTCTGCAGATCATTAATAATCAGGTATATATCTGCATTCTTGGTGATACTGCAGATCACCAATAATCAGATTCTCTCTGCGTGCTGACACCAATCGTTACAGAACGGGAGACCAAACCCAAATGGACGCACTTTACAGCCGTCTTGATGCACTCACCACCTTGGTGGAAACTTTCATCCGAGTGCTGGACAGCCATCAGACCCAGATCAACGCATTATCTGGGTCTGTACAAGTCTTTCAGACGGCTGTGAACACAGTGCGATCTCCTCCTAGCACAGACATACGCATGCCTGTACCTGAAAGGTTTTCTGGTCACAGATCTGACTTCCGGAATTTTAGAAATAGAGTGTTGTCATACTTTGAGTTAAAGCCTAATTCATCAGGAACCATGGCCCAGAGAGTAACCTTTATTAAGACCTTGTTGTCAGGGGATTCCCAGACTTGGGCATATAGTCTCCAGACAGGGCATCTGGCCCTAACCCCGGTGGAAGAATTCTTTAAAGCTATGGCTATAATTTATGATGATCTGGACATTGCCTCTACTGCTGAGCGGAAGCTCAAGACACTGCGGCAGGGCAAGGGTCCGGTAGAGAACTATGCTGCAGAGTTCAGAAAATGGGCAGTGTCAGCTAGATGGGACTCATTCGTTCTTCTAGACTGCTTTTTGTCAGGCTTGTCGGACGCAGTTTCTGATCTTATGCTGGGTCATCCTGAGCCGAAATCTATAGCTGAGGCCATTTCATCGGCCATCAGGATTGACCGTCGCTTACGTTATCAAAGACAGACTCGAAGTAGGAACGATATGAGATTTGTTTCCTACGCCGCGCCTCAACCTGATTCATCTCCACCTGATTCATCTCCACCCGATTCACCACCACCAGAACCAATGCAGATTGGGCGGTCGAAATTGTCCCGGGTGGAGCAGAGGCGCAGAAAGACAGAGCAGCTCTGCCTATACTGTGCGGAGGTGGGTCATGTAGTGCAGAGTTGTCCCAGGCAGTCTTTGCCTCTAGATGATAAACGTTTGCTCCTCCCTTGTACTATATCTTGGAGGGATAAAACAGAGACCACTGAGGCCTTCATAGATTCTGGCTCAGCAGCTAATTTTATGGATTATGAATTTGCTAAGAAATTGAGGATTCCGATCTACCCACTAAAACAACAGATTCAGGTCACAGCAGTGGATGATTCCCCCCTGCAGAGTAACCATCCTCTCTCCCAGACCCCAGACTTGGGGGTCACAATAGGGGTGTTGCATAAAGAAAGTTTACCATTTTTTGTGTTACGAATGGCAACCTCCACGATCATTCTTGGCATGCCATGGTTACAAACTCACTCGCCTCAGATCAATTGGGCTACGGGTCAGCTAACAAGCTGGTCTGCCCATTGCTATCATCATTGTCTAGCGAAAGTAACCTTTGGTAAAACCAAGATTCACATGGAGGGATTGCCAGATCAGTATTTAGAATTTGCGGACGTATTTTGTCCCAAGTCAGCAGATAAACTTCCTCCACACCGTCCTTTTGATTGCCCCATTGATCTCAGGTCTGGTTGTATGCCCCCTAGAGATCATCTCTATAATTTATCTGGGCCAGAGAAATTGGCCATGCAGGAATACATCCGAGAGAACTTAGCTAAAGGTTTAAATCTGCCCTTCTCGGTCCCCAGCAGGGGCAGGGTTCTTTTTTGTAAAAAAAGAAGGATGGAGGCCTCCGTCCATGCATTGATTATCAGGGCTTAAATAAAATTACAGTAAAAAAATCGCTATCCTTTGCCTTTAATAGACAATTTATTTACTCAAGTCACCAATGCTAAGATTTTCTCGAAACTGGATTTAAGGGGTGCTTACAACCTTGTGCGGATCAGGGACGGTGATGAATGGAAGACAGCCTTTAACACGCCCGACGGGCACTACGAGTACCTGGTGATGCCCTTCGGGTTGTGTAATGCCCCGGCCGTCTTTCAAGAGCTGATTAATGAAGTCTTTAGAGAAGTATTGGGCAGATTCGTCTTAGTATATTTAGACGACATACTAATCTTCTCGTCCAACCTCTCAGAGCACAGAAAGCATGTTAAGTTTGTGTTACAGAAGTTGAGACAAAATATGCTGTACGCTAAGCTGGAGAAATGCATTTTCAAAGTGATCTCTGTTGCCTTTCTAGGGTACATAATTTCAACCTCTGGCCTCTCTATGGACCCTGGAAAAGTTTCCGCTGTTTTGGAGTGGCCCCAACCTGTGGGACTGAAAGCTCTCCAGAGGTTCCTGGGGTTCGCCAACTACTATAGGAGGTTCATAACGGGGTACTCTACGGTGATCTCACCTCTCACCAGTCTCACAAAGAAAGGGGCAGATACTCATCACTGGTCCCCTGAGGCCCATGCTGCTTTCTCCACTCTGAAGAAATTGTTCTGTACTGCACCCATTTTGAGACATGTCAACACCACCTTACCCTTTATTGTGGAGGTAGATGCCTCAGAGTTAGGGGTAGGGGCTGTGCTGTCTCAGCGTTCTGGGTTGCAGGGAAAATTACACCCCTGTGCCTATTTTTCACGTAGGTTTTCACCCGCAGAGAAGAACTACGATATAGGCAATAGGGAACTTCTAGCCATTAAGTTGGCCTTTGAGGAATGGCGACATTGGCTAGAGGGTGCAGAACATACCATTACTGTCTATACTGACCACAAGAATTTGGAGTACATTGAGGGCGCTAAGAGACTTAGCCCCCGACAGGCCCGGTGGTCATTATTTTTCTCGAGATTCAGATTTGTAATCACGTATACCCCTGGTAGTAAGAACATCAAAGCTGATGCCTTGTCCAGATGTTTTGAGCCCGAGACAGCACAGTCCTCAGACCCAGAAACCATTCTTCCTCAGAAAGTGGTTCTGGCCGCCACTGAGACCTGGAGGGACTGGACAGAAACGTTGGGTCCATTCCAACAGGATGTACCAGAGAGGAAGCCTGAAGGGGTCATGTTTGTACCATTGTCTTTTCGTCTACAAATACTGCAGTTGTTCCATTCCCACAAGAATGCTGGGCATCCCGGGGCCACCAGAACTCAGGACCTCGTTGCGAGATGTGCCTGGTGGCCGTCATTGGCAACTGACTGCAAAGAGTATGTAAGAGAATGTGCAGTGTGTGCTAGGAGCAAACCCTCCCGTCAGGCACCTGTGGGGACATTGCAACCATTGCCAGTCCCGAGTGAGCCATGGACCCATCTGTCCATGGATTTTGTGGGCAAACTCCCCAAGTCTGAGGGCATGATGGTCATTTGGGTGGTAGTCGATTGATTCAGCAAGATGGCCCATTTTGTCCCTCTGAAAGGACTCCCCTCAGCCCAGGAGTTGGCCGATCTCTTCATCCAACATATTTTCCGGCTGCATGGTATTCCGGAAAATATAGTGTCAGATCGGGGAGTCCAATTTGTTTCTAAGTTTTGGAGGGCATTCTGCCATCAGTTAGACATGGAGCTATCTTTTTCATCAGGCTACCACCCACAGACCAATGGCCAGACCGAGAGAACCAATCAGTCTCTGGAACAGTTTCTGAGGTGTTATGTGGCAGATGTTCAAACCGACTGGGTTAAATTCCTGCCAGTGGCAGAATTTGCACACAACAATTTGAAAAGCTCCTCCTCAGGTTTTTCCCCATTCCAGGTGGTGACAGGAAGGTCACCTAAGTTCACCCCATTACCAGTGGCTGCCACTCCATTTCCAGTCCTGGAGGATTGGCAGAAGTCCTTAAAGCAGATTTGGGGAATGGTAGAAAGAAATTTAAGGAAGGCTTTTCAGAGTCAGAAGAAACAGGCTTATAAGAGACGTTCCATAGAGTGGGAATTCCTTCCAGGAGACTTGGTCTAGGTGTCCACACGACATTTGGCTCTGAAGCAACTGTCTCCCAAGTTAGGTCCCAGATTTGTGGGTCCGTTTTCAGTGACCAGGAAAATTAATGATGTCACTTATGCCATTGATCTCCCTACCAGCATGCGAGGTGTGAGATCGTTCCATGTGTCCTTGCTCAAGCCGGCAGTGCACGTGGATTCCGCTCCCCCCCCCCCTGTGTTGATTGATGACCAACCTGAGTATGAAATTGAGAAGATTCTAGACTCCCGGCTTGTGCAGAACTTCGTGCAGTATTTAGTGCACTGGAAGGGGTATGACATTGAGGAGAGAACTTGGGTGCCAGAATGTCGCATGCACGCAGAGGAGTTGAAAAGGGAGTTCCATAACTTGCATCCTGAAAAGCCGGGCAGGAGATGTCCGGAGTCCACTCCTCGGGAGAGGGGGGGGGGGGGTACTGTGAGAGAACGCGGAAAAGCCGCCGTGTGTGCTGCTGAGGAGGCGGCTGATTCCGCGTCCAATGCGGCAGTTTGCACGCGGAAGCATGCGTCTGATAACAGGGCAGAACGCGGAAAAGCCGCCGCATGTAACAACGGTAAGGCGGCTGGTTCCGTGTCCAGCACGGCGGTTTGCACGCGGCGTCATGTGTCTGGTGTGGCTGAGTCTGTTAGTGCACACAGGCTTAGGAATACACGCGCGCGCGCTGAGAGGCAGAACTCTTATACTGGGCAAGGAGAGGTCAGCTGATCACGCCGATCAGCTGACTTCAGAGCAGCTTACTATTGGTTGATCAATTAGGGGTGGTGCCGGAGAGCACTACTCCATATATAGTTACTGCTAGCCAGTCTCAAGTTGTCTGCCGTTGCGAACACTACGTGGAAGCACTCAGACCTTAGTCAGATCCAACAGTGTGTTTGAACCAGGTGGACCTGGGAATTCACACTGAGCCAGATTACTTGTACTGTTATTCTGTTTATGCTTAGACTAGTTCCAGGGTGTAGAGACCATGGACCTCACACCCAGACTAGGGAACTTGTGTTATCTATCTGTTATACTTCAGACTAGTTCCAGGGTGTAGAGACCACGGACCTCACACCCAGACTAGGGAACTTGTGTTATCAATCTATTATACTTCAGACTAGTTCCAGGGTGTAGAGACCACGGACCTCACACCCAGACTAGGGAACTTGTGTTACCTATCTGTTATTCATCAGACTAGTTCCAGGGTGTAGAGACCAAGGACCTCACACCCAGACTAGGTATTGTTGATATCTGTTTTGACTTACTGCTTTCCTGACTATCCCTTTGATCTCTGATTCGGTACCTCGCATATCTGATATTCCGTTGCCAGACCCTGCTTGCCTTGGATACCGAATCAGCCTTCTGTCTTTGTACTTAATCTGTCCGTGTGTTGCCGACCAGGCGTGCCCGACCTCGAGAGCTATCTCTCCTCTTAAGAGATAGTCTCCAGATCAGAGAGTGACATCCACCTTCAGGTGTCACTCACTCTCTGGTCCTTCCTATCTCCAGCCTGACTCCACCCCTTGGAGAGTCCCAGGCTGCTGGAAGGTTCCTGTGCCCTCAAGAGCAGTATTCCTTTACTGCCTATGATCACCTGCTCAGCAGGTGCATTACTCAAAGTACTACTGTTACACCAAACACTCACATACCTAAAGGTGTTCAGAGGTTAGCAATATATCTGTATTATCGGTGATTCTGCAGATCATCAATAATCAGGTATATATCTGCATTCTTGGTGATACTGCAGATCACCAATAATCAGATTCTCTCTGCGTGCTGACACCAATCGTTACAGTTACACAATGACAATAAAGTAAATTGAATTGAATTGAATAAATGGAAAATGTGCTGGATGAAAAGGTCTGCCAGCTCCTGAGCTGAGGGGAGTCTGTCCAAAGGAATAAAATGAGCTATTTTGCTGAATCTGTCGACTACCACCCAGATGACCGTCTTTCCTTCGGACCTGGGGAGTTCACCCACGAAGTCCATA
This sequence comes from Hyperolius riggenbachi, assembly GCF_040937935.1. Taxonomy (NCBI): domain Eukaryota; kingdom Metazoa; phylum Chordata; class Amphibia; order Anura; family Hyperoliidae; genus Hyperolius; species Hyperolius riggenbachi. The sequence goes on along the minus strand of NC_090650.1, from coordinate 304,621,537 downwards.
GAAATATGGGTCCATGGTTCCCCAGGCGTAGGTAAAGACTGGACTGTGCCTGCCGGAGCCTGTCTAGATGGTTTGCTTCTAGCACAGACTGAACACTCTTTCACGAATTCCTTACAGTCTAGGACCAGGGATGGCCACCAGACACATCTCGCCAGCAACTCTAGAGTCCTCGCTACACCTGGATGACCTGCATTCTTATGGGTGTGGAACAATTGCAAAATATGCAAGCGCAAGTGTAACGGCACAAATAAAACCCCTTTGGGTTTCCCCTCGGGGACATATTGTTGATAAGGCCTTAACATGAGTGACTTCCTCAGTCTCTGTGACTGCTATAACAATCTTTTCGGGCAAGATGTATTTGAGGGTTGGCGGCTGTACCGACTCAGGCTCAAAACATCTAGACAGGGCATCTGCCTTGATGTTCTTGCTGCCAGATTTATAGGTAATTATGAACCTGAACCTCGAAAAGAACAGTGACCAGCGAGCCTGTCGGGGGCTGAGTCTCTTGGCCCCCTCAATGTATTCTAAATTTTTATGGTCCGTATAGACCGTAATTACATGCTCTGCCCCCTCCAGCCAATGCCGCCACTCCTCAAAGGCAAGTTTAACGGCTAATAATTCCCGGTTTCCAATATCATAATTTCTCTCGGCTGGAGAGAACTTACGACAAAAAAAAGCACAAGGATGCAGTCTGCCCTGGAAACCGGAATGCTGCGACAGTACACCCCCAACCCCTATTTCGGACGCATCCACCTCCACAATGAAAGGATAGGTGACATCGGCATGTCTCAGAATAGGGGCGGAGCAGAACAAACTCTTCAACAATGAAAAGGCAGACTGAGCTTTGTCTGACCAATTATAAGTGTCTGCCCCTTTCTTAGTAAGGTCAGTGAGGGGTGAAACCACAGATGAGAACCCTTTAATAAATTTTCTGTAATAGTTGGCAAACCCCAGAAATCTCTGAAGTGCCTTCAACCCGGCAGGCTGAGGCCACTCCAGGACTGCAGCCACCTTCTTGGGGTCCATAGAAAGACCGAAGGTAGATATAATATAACCTAAGAAAGGAACCTCTGACACCTCAAAAGGCATTTCTCGAGTTTGACATACAGGCGATTCTGCCAGAGTTTCTCCAAAACAAATTTCACGTGTTTCCTGTGATCTGACAGATTCTGTGAGTAAATCAAGATATCGTCAAGATAAACTAACACAAAGCGCCCCAGCACTTCTCTGAACACCTCATTCACTAACTCCTAGAAGACGGCGGGGGCATTACATAGCCCGAAGGAGATAACCAAGTACTCATAGTGCCCGTTGGGCGTGTTAAAGGCCGTCTTCCACTCATCCCCCTCTCTGATGTGTACCAGGTTGTATGCCCCTCTTAGATCTAACTTAGAGAAGATACCAGCATCAGTGATTTGGGAAAATAAATCGTCAATCAACGGAAGTGGGTAACGATTTTTCATCTTTATTTTATTCAATTGCCGGTAATCAATACACGGGCGAAGCCCACCATCCTTCTTTTGAACAAAAAAGAAACCTGCTCCAGCCGGAGACTTTGAAGGACGGATAAAGCCCTTAACCAAATTTTCTTTAATATAATCCTGCATGGCCAGCTTCTCTGGGCCAGAAAGGTGATAGAGATGACCTCTAGGGGGCATACACCCTGGTCTTAATTCAATAGGGCAGTCGAAACTCCTAAAAGGTGGGAGTTTGTCTGCTGATTTAGGACAGAATACATCAGCATAATCAGCATACTGTGGGAGTACCTCTTCGATCTGTATTTTGGTAGTACATACGGCCACTTTCTCTAAACAATGCAGTTGACAGAATGGAGACCAACTCAACAGTTGGCCGGAACTCCAGTCAATCTGCGGAGAGTGTTTCTTTAACCATGGCATACCCAGGATCACAGTAGAAGTGGCCATTTTAAGAACAAAAAACTGTAGCCATTCCTTGTGTAATACCCCCAATGACAGAAAAGAGCTGGTGTCTGAGAGAGGGCCAGTCTGCCCTGTAATGGAGAATCATCCACTGCCGTAACAAAAATTTGCCTGTCTAAAGGAATCAGAGGTATCCCCCATTTCTTAACAAACTCAGCATCAATGAAATTAGCCTCAGATTCCGAGTCTATAAATTCCTGAGTAGACAAAGCTTGGTCTTCCCAGGTAATAGAACAGTGGAGCAATAAACGTTTATCTGGTAGAGGTAGAACTGGCTCGCCTAGGGTAGTACCTCTAGCTACACCTAGGCGGCAGAGTTTTCCGCCTTCTTAGGGCAATTCTGAGCTAAATGACCCTTTTCAGCACAATAAAGGCAGAGGCCCTCCTTACATCTCCGGGTTTTCTCCAGCTCAGACAGTCGGGAATTACCGATCTGCATCGGTTCATCCGGAGTGGGAGCAGGTGGAGAAAAGGAGAAATGAACAGTTTTGACAGCCTGTTTTCCCCGGGTTTGCTTCTGATAACGGATGCGGCGATCAATTTTTACCACCAATGCTATAGCCTCATTCACTGACTTAGGCTCTGGATGGCCGAGCATTAAATCAGAAACAGCATCGGACAGACCTGTTAAAAAACAATCTAACAAGGCAAACTGTCCCCACCTGGCTGATACTGACCACCTTCTGAATTCGGCGGCATAGTTTTCTACGGTATTCTGCCCCTGCCTGACGATCTTAAGTTACCTCTCTGCAGTTATGGCGATATCCGGGTCGTCGTAAATGATGGCCATAGCTTTAAAGAAATCCTCAACGGATGACAAAGCCTCATGACCCCTAGGGAGACTGTAGGCCCACGACTGTGAATCCCCAGTTAGTAACGTTTTAATAAACGTGACTCTCTGACTCTCAGAACCCGAAGAAATAGGCCTGATCTCAAAATAAGAGAGGCAACGGTTCCTGAAATTCTGGAAATCAGACTTATGCCCGGAGAATTTCTCGAGCATGGGCATTCTAGGCTCAATGACTTGAGGAGACTGTACTGGTGCAGCCGCCGTCTGGAGGGTCTGAACGGCCTCAGACAGCTGATTGATCTGCGCCTGTTGGGTATTGACCGTTTCGGTTAAAGTATTCACCGCTGCGGTCAAGGCTTCAACCTGGCTGAACAGTGCGTCTATAGACATATTGGTCTGTTGTTCTGTCACGATAGGTGTCGCAACACAGACATCTGATTATGTGTGATCTGCAGTATCACCGATAATACAGACGCTATACCTGATTATGTGGTGATCTGCAGAATCACCAATAATGCAAGTATAGCTAGTAGAATAGCAAGGTGTATAGTGCTTGGTGCAACAGTAACTGGATAGTATAACAAGACCTCACCAGCAGGGCCGGATTTAGGGAAAGGCCTCCAAGGCAGGTTCCTAGGGCGCCAGAATGTTTGGGGCGGGTGGGGAGCCGCCTGTGCCATTTCCTATCCCCACGTTGCAACAGACCGTCCGCAGTTCTATCCACAGCCGCCCGCTTTGCACACTGCTGCCTATCATGAGTGTTTGCAGCCAGCGTGCGGCTACAGAGAGGAGTCTGGGGACAAGAGTGGCAGCGGCATTACAGCGGCCAGACCGCATGGAGGGACAGCAGCTGTGCCTGCACGGAGGTCTCCCACGCCGCTGGGGCTACACAGATATCAAGTCGGAAACTCCCAGGGCTCAGGCAGAGCGGTCTCTGTGCAGAAATCAGCAGGGCCAGCCACAGCAGCTGTTTGTCCCTTCTCACCTCCCCTTCCGACCCGACAGGAAAGCAGTGGGGAGGAAGAGAGTGATCAGCTGCTCGGAAGTTGTGAGTGGGACTGGAGCTCACATGGGAAGAGCCGAGGCAGAGAAGCATGGCTCTGGTGGGTGGAGCTTTCCTATACACAGAAGAAGCACATCAGTGCAGGAAGCTGGAGGATCGGATTTCTGGCTCTGAAAGTCTGAATACCTCTGCATCCGGTGACTGCAGCAGCTGCCAGCTTGTGAGTTCCTGTTTGTAAGTAGCTTCTGTGACTGCATGCTTGTCCCATACCCCTCTAAAGAAGCACCAGTGCTCCCATCATGCCCCCCCCCCCACTCCATAGAGGCACCACAGCTCCCAGCATGTCCCCCCACTCCACATAGGCACCAGTGCTCCCAGCATGCCCACCCTCCCCACTCCACAGAGGCACCACTGCTCCCAGCATGCCCCTCCCCCCACTCCAGAGGCACCACTGCTCCCAGCATGCCCCCGTTTCCCACTCCACAGAGGCCCCACTGCTCCCAGCATGCCCCCCACTCCATAGAGGCCCCACTGCTCCCAGCATGCCCCCCACTCCATAGAGGCACCACTGCTCCCAGAATGCCCCCCATTCCATAGAGGCAACACTGCTCCCAGCATGCCCCCCACTCCATAGAGGCACCACTGCTCCCAGCATGTCCCCCATTCCATAGAGGCACCAGTGATTCCAGTATGCCCCCACTCCATAGAGGCACCACTGCTCCCAGCATGTCCCCCATTCCATAGAGGCACCAGTGATTCCAGTATGCCCCCACTCCATAGAGGCATTACTGCTTCCAGAAAGCCCCCCACACTCCACAAAGGCACCACACCTCCCAGCATGCTCCCCCCCACTCCATAGAGGCACCACTGCTCCCAGCATGCTTCCCCCCCACTCCACAGAGGCACCACAGCTCCCAGCATGCTCCCCTTACTCCATAGAGGCACCACTGCTCCCAGCATGCCTCCCCCACTCCAGAGGCACCACTGCTCCCAGCATGCCTCCCCCACTCCAGAGGCACCACTGCTCCCAGCATGCTTCCCCCACTCCATAAAGGCACCACTACTCCCAGCATGCTCCCCCACTCCATAAAGGCACCACTACTCCCGGTATGCCCCCCCCCCCCCGTAGAAGTACCCTTGCTCCCAGCATGCTTCTCCTCTCCAGAGGTACCACTGCTCCCATCATGCTTCACCCTCCACTCCATAGAGGCACCACTGTGCTTCCTCCCCAATAGAGGTACTGCAGTTCCAGGCATGCTCCTCCTCCATGTAGTATTGGGTTGTCCCCTAGGGCTGACTGGCGTAACCCCCTGATCTCCCCCGGTGGACCACTTTTCATATTGGAGGAGGCCTGGCAGCCAGCTCTGGGCCCTGGGGGACAACCCAATACTATAGGGCAGGGCTGCCCAATAGGTCGATCGCGATCTACCGGTAGATCGCGACCGCCTCCTTGGCGTCTCGTTAATGTTTGTTGCGGCCAGCAGCTCGTGTTTAGCTGCTGGCCAATAGAATGCATGCAGGCGAGGAGAGAGGGAGGAGAGAGGCGGCGCGTCCGCTGCGTCATGGCTGGGGGCGGCGGAGGGCAGCCTGTGTAATGTGCGTGTGTAACGTGCCCGGTGCCGCCCCCAGCCATGACGTAGCGGCCGCGCCGCCTCTCTCTTCGCCGCCGCTTCTCTCCTACATCCCATTGGCCTGCCAGAGTCTCTCCTCGCCGCCTCTTCTCCTCTGCCTGCAGGTACATATACCTGGCTAACCTACACTGGGGGGCCCTATACCTGGCTAACCTACACTGGGGGGGCCCTATACCTGGCTAACCTACACTGGGGGGCGCTATACCTGGCTAACCTACACTGGGGGGCCCTATACCTGGCTAACCTACACTGGGGGGCCCTATACCTGGCTTACCTACACTTGGGGCCCCTATACCTGGCTAACCTACACTGGGGGCCCCTATACCTGGCTAACCTACACTGGGGGCCCCTATACCTGGCTAACCTACACTGGGGGCCCCTATACCTGGCTAACCTACACTGGGGGCCCCTATACCTGGCTAATCTACACTGAGGGCCCCTATACCTGGCAAACCTACACTGAGGGCCCATATACCTGGCAAACCTACACTGAGGGCCCATATACCTGGCTAACCTACACTGAGGGCCCATATACCTGGCCAACCTACACTAAGGGCACGCAACCTATGCTGCAGGCACATATACCTGGCTAACCTACGCGGGGGGGGGGGCGTGCTTAGCATTTGAGACGTTGGTAGATCTCCTGGCCTCGGCAAATTTAAAAGTAGCTCGCGAGCCGAAAAAGTGTGGGCACCCCTGCTATAGGGAGACGGAGAGGCATGCTAGGAACTGTGGTGCCTCTGGAAGGGGAGGAGCATGCTGGGAGCTGTGGTGCCTATGTGGAGGGGAGGCATATGATGAGAACGGTAATGCCTTTGAGTTGTAGGGGCATGCTGGGAGTTGTGGACGGTACCTCTATAGAGGAGGGGACATGCTGAAAGCTAAAGTGTCTCTATAGAGGGGGGCATGCTGGGGGCTGTTTGCAGTTTGCCCTTATGAAGACACTGACCTTGGCTAGACCATTTATTTTTACCCTACCCAGGCAGACATCTTCCCTGTAAACTCCCCTTAGTAGTGGGGAGCCTCTGGACATTCTCTAGAGCCATATCTCCCTATACCCCACTATTCTAGTGCTGTAACCCTCTCTGGACGAATTGGTATCTTCAGTACACAAGCGTGACCGTATCTGTTCTGGGCATGTGCAAATAAGGTCCGCACATGCCTAGTAAAATGCTTGTGCATGGAGGAAAACAGCTACGTGCCTTAGTTCTACTGGGCATGCACCAAACTCGCTTACACATTCCCAGTATGGACATACTTGTCCTCAGCCACGCTTGCACAATAAAGTAACCTATTCGACCTGAGAGGGACCCAGTGCTAAATGGTGGGATATAAGAGGGGGGTTGTTGTGTTTTGCATTTGTGTATTGATATGGTTGGAGGAGGGAGCGGCTGGTGACAGTGGGCCTAGGGCGGTAAAAAGTACAAATCCGGCCCTGCTCACCAGAGGAGCTGGTGGGCACTAATGATACACAATAACTGAATAGTTCTGCTAAACCTCACCAGAGGAGCTGGTGGGTACTATTGCAGAGCACCTCACCAGTGACAGAGCTCACTGGTGAGTCGAATGGTCAGACAGGCTAAGATCAGTAACAGGCGGCCAGGTACAGTACAGAATCGACAAGCAAGAGAGTAGTGAGATATCAAGCAGAGTTCAGCAACAGTGTCAGATGGGCAAAAGTACAAAATCACAGAGCAGAGGGATAGTCAAGAACGAGCCAGAGTCATACACAGATAAATATACAATCAATGAAGCTAACTAGAGATAGATGTATATTGCAAACACTACATATACATCTATCACAGGCAGGAACGTAACTAGATCCGAGCGCTAGCACCAAGGGTTCGCAACAACAGACGAGTTGCGAGTGACTCCTCAGCTCTTTTAAAGCTGAGGAGTCCCTGAAAGCACGCCCCCGCCGCCCAGCCAATCAGGAGTGGCCAGGACCTCCAGTGACGTCAGCCGACCCTTCGGTCAGCTGACTCCTCTCCTCGCCGCATAAAGGTCCTGCCGCTGGGCGTAGCCCTAGCCTTATGCGCGGCCGAAGGACCTGGCCGCAGACCCTCCCGAGACCGAGCGGCGGGGACCGCCGCCACCTGAGATGCGGAAATGGCGGCCATGCCGCTCTCCACCACGGCGGCGTCCCCGCTGATTGTTACATATACCTTGTTTTCTCCACTACCAATTAGGCTTTCTTTGGGTGGTACATTATACTAAGAATTATTTTAGTCTAAATGCATTTTAACAGGGATAATAAGGAAAAAATGGAAACATTCACTATTTCCCAGTTTTTAGCCATTATAGCTTTGAAATTAAACATTGTTCCGTGGATAAAAGCAACACATTTTATTTGCCCATTTGTCCCGGTTATTGCAACATTTAATTTATATCCCTAGTACAATGTATGGTGACAATATTTTATTTGGAAATTAAGGTGCATTTTTTCAGTTTTACAACTATCCCTATTTACAAGCCCATAATTAAAAAATGATATATGATATATTTAAAAAAATTCAGTCCCTAATGACTGCAGTTGTGATTTTACTATTTAGCCACAAGATGTCCTCACACAGGACTTTCTATAAGTGTTCAATAAGTACGCTACATAGGAAGCAATGCATTACTATGTAACTAAGGAAGTGACGCAGGCATCCATTGATGCCTGCGATCATGGTGGCCTGGAGGGGAGATAAATGAATGGGAACTTTGTTCCCATTCATTAATCTAACGATCGGCAGCTGTTTTTCAAAACAGTGATTATTCTTGACGGACAAGAACGGATTGACTCAGGTAACTTTTGTCCCCTGCAGCCACTCCCACCTGTTGCTGGCAACGATGGGATTGTGGGCTTCTGCCCGCACGATTGCGCACACAGTTCCCCAAACTGCAGGGACGTGACTAGCGCGCGTCGCTGCGGCTGTAGTAGCTGCCGCTACGGACGTGAAGCTCACGTCCCAGTGGCAGTAATGGTTAAATAAATAATTGTTTAGTAAAAATACTTAACTTACCTGGGGCCTCTTGCAGCCCCCTGTAGTCATCCTGTGCTTTCCGAGACCCTCCGGTCAGCAGTGGCAACCCCCTGCAAAGCTGGCCGACCATAGGCCTCCTCACTGCGCTCGCGCTGCCGGGAATGGCCACTGCGCATTTGCAACCCAGAGTTGTGCAGAACGTTCCGTTCTGCACATGCGCAGTATTTGAAAATAACTACTGTGCATTCACAGGGTGCTTCCAGCAGCACTATCAGGGTGCGCGCAACTCTGGGTTGCGCATGCGCAGTGGCCATCGACTGGCCAGCTTTTGGGGGGTTGCTGCTCCTCATTGGAGGCGCGAGCACAGGATTACTCTAGGGGTTGCAAGAAGCCCCAGGCAAGTCGAGCATTTTTTTTTCGCTTTAGTAACCCTTTAATTCTTTCTTTTTAACATAACACTGAGAAATAACACTATAGCTTACAGTATAACCAAATGAACTAGGGCCTGGTGCACACCAGATGAGTTTTTCTGAGCGTTTTGAGTTTTTAAATCTGCTGCTAATGTTATCCTATGTGTCTGTGCACACTGGAGCAATCAGGTTTTGTAAAAAACCCCATAGTATTACATTGGGAAGAGCTTTTAGAGGTTTCAAAAGCTCTTCCCAATGTAATGCTATGAGTTTTTTTTACAAAACCTCATTGCTCCAGTGTGCACAGACACATAGGATAACATTAGCAGCAGATTTAAAAACTCAAAACGCTCAGAAAAACTCCTCTGGTGTGCACCAGGCCTAGGAGAGGAAGATTGTTATTTCCTAATAGTTTTAAATTTGACAAAAGAAAATTATGATGCTGTCAAGGGTAGTAACTAGTAAGTTGTAACTTCACTTACAGTCTTTTTTTTTTTTTACCCACTGTCCAGTGTCAATCCGGCATTCACACCCCGAAGGCTGTTAGCAGCATCAAAACTTTTCTCTGGGCGAGAAGGGGGACCGCGGTCTATGCTGCGCCTGCGCCCTGGGTTCTAATCTGTCTATCAGCCTCAGCAGCACCATGAGACCTCCCCATCTACTCCTCACTCTGAGTGGGCGGGTTCAGGGGCTGACGTCACGTCCACTTGTTTGATTGACAGCGGGCTGAGCGATGCACCCCCTGTCTTTGCTGCTCAGGAGCTGCCTGTGTCTCATACTGAGGGCAGGGAGTCTGCCTGCGGCTGCTGCAAGCTCTCTCCAGCCTCAGAGTTTTCACACTGCTGCACTTGCATATATCTGAATTTCGGCCACCCCCACAAGCTGAGCTGCTCTCTGAAAACGCAGCAAAGCAGCAGGGTGGCTGGCTGCAGACTTGTTGCGTGGATCAGCTTTTAGTTATGGCGGCCGCGGTTGACAGCAAGTACAGTTAACCTGTCAACTGCCCCATACATTACAGTAAATTCTGGTGCCCTAGTCCCCATCCTTGGGGGCCTGCCCCCAAGTTCAGCTCTGATTCTGGGGGCACCTATAGATGGCTACCTATACTGGGGGCACCTATGCCTGGCTACCTATACTGCGGCACACCTATAGCTGGCTACCTATACTGGGGGGCACTTATGGCTGACTACGTATACTGGGGCATCTATGCCTGCCTACCTATACTTGGGGCACCTATGCCTGGCTACCTATACTGGAGGCACCTATGCCTGGCTACCTATACTGGAGGCACCTATAGCTGGCTAGCTTTACTGCAGGCACCTATACCTTGCTGCATGGGGGGGCATAATTTTTACACCTGCACCCTGGGTGCAATTTAGACTACAAACTGGCCTAACGCCCTCACATTTAGCCACTAATCAATGACTGAGTACTAGTTGCTAGGCAAGCAGGGCAGGACTGCTAACTTAATTTTACTGTGATCCTGCCCCACTTACCTAGCAACTAGTTAAGGCCTTGTTTCCATCTGTGTGCTTCTATCCACTCCTCTCCGCTTTTTATCAGCATATCAATGTTACAGATTGACACGTGTTGCTAAAAAGCAGACAGAAGCGGACAGATGCAAACAGATGGAAACAAGGCCTAACTGATAAGTGGCTATGTGGCTGAGTGATTGTTGAAAAGCAACTGCGGCGGGATATTTCTGCAGTACTACAACTGTTAAAATTGTATATATGTTACGGCCAGAACCCTAAGTTGGTCACTTCGGGATCTGGCTGGCCAATACCCGAACTGGCCAGCTACTGCGGCCAGTATGCAAAACAAATCTTTGTTTCTGACTTTAGCCGGCCAGAATGCGACCTCACCAGACTCCAGAGCTAAAGTGCCAGCAGCAGCAGCAGCTGCAGTGGTGTCATAGTAACTATGTTAATTAACATAGTAGCGGCTGCGCTAGTGAAGTATTAAGGTCACTATACTTCACAGCAGCGGCCAGCATTTAAAGGAATGCTGTAATGATCGGTGTCAGCATGCAGAGAGAATCTGATTATTGGTGATCTGCAGTATCACCAAGAATACAGATCTATACCTGATTATGGATGATCTGCAGAATCACCAATAATACAGATATAGTGCTAACCTCTGGACACCTCTAGATATATATGGTGAGTGTTTGGTTTAACAGTATGACTTTGAGCAACCCACCTGATGAACAGGTGACCCTAAGCAGTACAGAAGACACTGCTATGAAGAGTACAGAAACCTTCCAGCAGCCTGAGACTCTCCAAGGGGTGGAGTCAGGCTGAAGGTAGGAAGGACCAGAGAGTGAGTGATACCTGAAGGTGGATGTCACTGACTGATCTTGGAGACTATCTCTTAAGTGGAGAGAGATAGCTCTCGAGGTCGGGCAAGCCAGATCGGCAACACACAGACAGATAAAGTATAAAGACAGAAGACTGATGGAAGACTGATTCGGTATCCAAGACAGGCAGGGTTTGGCAACGTGATATCAGATATGCGTGGTACCAAATCAGAAAGCAGAGGGATAGTCAGGAAAGCAACAGGTCATAACAAATATCAAACAATGCTTAGTCTTGGGTGTGAGGTCCGTGGTCTCTACACCCTGGAACTAGTCTGATGTATAACAGAATGATAACACAAGTTCCCTAGTCTTGGGTGTGAGGTCTGTGGTCTCTACACCCTGGAACTAGTCTGAAGTATAACAGAATAATAACACAAGTTCCCTAGTCTTGGGTGTGAGGTCCGTGGTCTCTACACCCTGGAACTAGTCTGAAGTATAACAGAATAATAACACAAGTTCCCTAGTCTTGGGTGTGAGGTCCGTGGTCTCTACACCCTGGAACTAGTCTGAAGTATAACAGAATAATACACAAGTAATCTGGCTCAGTGTGAATTCCCAGGTCCTCCTGGTTCAAACACACTGTTGGATCTGACTAAGGTCTGAGTGCTTCCACGTAGTGATCGCAACGGCAGACTATTTGAAAGTGGCCAGCAGTAACCATATATAGAGCAGTGCTCTCTGGCGCCACCCTAAAGTGATCAACCAATGGTTACCAGCTCTGAGGTCAGCTGACCGGCCTGGTCAGCTGATCCCCACCCTTGACCATCATAAAAGTTCTGCCTTTCAGCGCGCACGCGCGTATTCCTAAACCTGTGTGAACTAACAGGCTCAGCCACACCAGCTGCATGCTGCTGCGTGCAAACCGCCGCGCTGGACGCGGAACCAGCTGCCTTGCTTTCAGTACATGCGGCGGCTTTTCCGCGTTCTCTCACAGTACCCCCCCTCCTGAGGAGTGGACTCCGGACATCTCCTACACGGCTTCCCAGGATGCAAGTTATGGAATTCCTTTTTCAACTCCTCTGCGTGCATACGACAGTCTGGCACCCAAGTTCTTTCCTCTATGCCATACCCCTTCCAGTGAACCAAATACTGCATGGAGTTCTGCACAAGCCGTGAGTCCAGAATCTTCTCAATTTCATACTCAGGTTGGTCATCAATCAACACGGGGGGGGGGGGGGGGGGGGGGAGAGTACTCCACGTGCACTGCCGGCTTGAGCAAGGACACATGAAATGATCTCACACCTCGCATGCTGGTAGGGAGATCAATGGCATAAGTGACATTATTGATTTTCCTGGTTACTGGAAAAGGACCCACAAATCTAGGACCTAACTTGGGTGACAGTTGCTTTAGAGCCAAAGGTCGCGTGGACACCCAGACCAAGTCTCCTGGAAGAAATTCCCATTCTATGTGTCACGATCGGTGTAGCAGAGAGGGTCTGATTCTCGGTGATCTGCAGTATCACTGGGAATACAGATATATATCCGATTATTGATGATCTGCAGTATTACCAATAATCCGATATAACGCTAGCCTCTGAACACCTGAGTAGTGTGAGTGCTTGGTGCAACAGTAATACCGTGAGGACTAAGCCTCAGAAACAAGTGCCGTACTGTATGAAGTACTGCAGCAATACAGATTCCTTCCGAAGGCCTGGACTCTCCCGGGGGAGGAGTCAGGCGGAGCGTAGGAAGGACAGAACGTGAGTGACACCTAGGAGACGGCGTCACTAACAGATCTGGGAACTGCCTCTAACAGCAAGGTCAGTTCTCGAAGTCGGGCAAGCCAGGTCGTAACACACGGACAGATACAGTACAGATACAGAAAGCAGAGGCGGAGTCTAATAAACAGGCAGGGTTCGGCAACAGGGTATCAGAAATATCGGGGTACAAGATCAGAATACAGAAGAATAGTAACAAGCATGGGGAACCTGAGGAGCGAGTTCCCAGTGAATACAGGATGGGCCCCGAGGCAGCAAATACAGAGCTGGCCCTGTGGAGCAGGTGCCCAACAAATACAGAGCTGGCCCTATGGGGCAGGTGCCCAGCAAATACAGAGCTGGCCCTGTGGAGCAGGTGCCCAGCGGATACAGAGCTGGCCCTGTGAAGCAGGTGCCCAGCACATACAGAGCTGGCCCTGTGAAGCAGGTGCCCAGCGAATACAGAGCTGGCCCTGTGAAGCAGGTGCCCAGCACATACAAGGCATGAACTATCTCCTAGTGATAGAGATAGTTCTCAGGGTCGGGAAGGCCAGGTCGGCAACTCACAGACAAAGTACAGGATCAGAAGACAGAGGCAGAATCAGGGGCAAGCGGAGGTTGGCAACGGAGTATCAGAAAGGCAAGGTACAGGGTCAGATATCAGGAGAGTAGTCAGACAGGCAGGAAGTCATAACAGATAATCACAATCAAACTAGTACTTTAAGCTATCAACAGAATCTAGCTAAGTGTAGGATTACAGCTCCAGCTGGTCCCGGCACACTTAAGGATCTGACTAAGGGTCTGCGTGCTCCCACATTGTGATTGCAACGACAGGCAACCAGCAACTGACCAAGCAGCAGAATATATAGTTGCTGGACACTGCCGCCCCGCCCGAACCATTCAGCCAATCATGAGTCCTGCAGGAATCAGCTGATCTTCCTGATCAGCTGACACTTCCCCTGCTAGTATAAAGGTCCTGGATTCAGGCCCGCGCGTGCATAGCTCTCCATCTGCCTAAGTGCACTAACAGACCCAGCCACACCAAGCACACGCTGCTGCATGCAAACAGCCGCTTTGCTGTCAGGACATGCGGCGGCTTTTCTGCGTTCCACCACACACCCAGACGCGAGCAAACCGCCGCGTAGGACGCGGAGTCAGCCGCCTAGCTCTTGGCACACGCGGCGGCTTTCCGCGTTTCCTCACACTATGAAACGTCTCTTGTCAGCCTGTTTTTTCTGATTCTGAAAAGCCCTCCCCAGATTTCTTTCAACCATTCCCCAAATCTGTTTCAAAGACTTCTGCCAGTTCTCCAGTGCTGGAAACGGAGTAGAAGCCACTGGCAATGGGGTGAACTTAGGTAACCTTCCCGTCACCACATGAAATGGGGAAAATCCTGAGGAGGAACTCTTCAGATTGTTGTGTGCAAATTCTGCAAACGGCAAAAATTTGACCCAGTTGGCTTGTGCATCTGCAACATAACACCTCAGAAATTGTTCCAGAGACTGATTCATTCTTTCGGTCTGGCCATTGGTCTGTGGGTGGTAGCCTGATGAGAAAGAAAGCTCCATGTCTAACTGATGGCAGAATGCCCTCCAAAACTTGGAAACAAATTGGACTCCCCGATCTGACACTATATTTTCCAAAATGCCATGCAGCCGGAAAATATGCTGGATGAAGAGATCGGCCAATTCCTGGGCCGAGGGGAGTCCTTTCCGGGGGACAAAATGGGCCATCTTACTGAATCGATCGACTACCACCCAAATGACCGTCATGCCCTCAGACCTGGGGAGCTCGCCCACAAAATCCATGGACAAATGGGTCCATGGTTCACTCGGGACTGGCAGAGGCTGCAATGTTCCAACAGGTGCCTGACGGGAGGGTTTGCTCCTAGCACACACTGCACATTCCCTCACATACTCCTTGCAGTCAGTTGCCAATGACGGCCACCAGGCACATCTAGCAATGAGATCTTGAGTTCTGGTGATCCCAGGATGCCCAGCATTCTTGTGGGAATGGAACAGCTGCAATATTTGTAAGCGAAAAGGCAATGGTACAAACATGACGACCCCCCTCAGGCTTCCCCTCTGGTACATCTTGTTGGAACGGACCCAACGTGACTGTCCAGTCTTTCCAGGTCTCAGTGGCTGCCAGAAACATCTTTTGAGGAACAATGGTTTCTGGGTCTGAGGGCTGTGCTGCCACCCGTAAGTGCAAAATTTAAATTTGCTAATATTGAAAAAGACACAGACATTGACTTGTTTTTGCGATCTTTTGAAAAAGCGTGCCGTCAGTATCGTCTGTCCCAAGAGCAGTGGGCCAAACATCTGACACCTTTGCTGCGCTACAAAGTGCTTGATGCTTTCACAGAGTTACCTGCGGAAAAGGATAATGATTATGCTGCTATAAAAGACGCTATCATTACTAAATACCAGCTGACGCCAGAAGCCTATCGCAAAAAGTTCAGGGCCTGGCAGAAAAAGGGCACCCTTTTACACATAGCCCACGCGAGAGTGAAGCTTGACTGGGGGGTAGGGGTCCAAGAAAGGGTTGTTGGGGTGGTGAAGGATCTCCCAGTCTCTGTGTTGCTGGGGACTGATTTGGGCAAGCTTGTGTCCTACTACGAACCTGCCACGACCGCCTTGTCGCTCACGGAAGGAAACGGACTCTCCACCCACCACCAGGTACTTTATACACTTGGGGGAGCCCCAGGGGGAGGTGGGTTGAATGTGCCCAGTTCAAGGGTACCAGGTTCAATAGTGCCTGCTTCAAAGGCACCTGAGTTTGATGTACAAGCTGTCTGTTGTGATGAAAATGTAACTGTACCTGTGTTTAATGTACAAACGGTCTGTAATGAAAATGTGTCTATGCCTGTCACTGTCATTAATGCATGCAACGACGATTTGAGTAATGCCAGTCTGTGCCATTCTGAAGGTATACCTGTGCTAGCAGTACTGCGCAGCTGTACTGCTCAGAACCCGAGCTCAGAACAGGTGGAGGGGGTTCCCGCCTCCTCCCCCTCCTCTGACCGCAGGGATGAGACCTTTCAGCCGCTGGCCTCGTGTGACATGAGCCAGTTGGCTGAAACTGACAGCGTCCTCACAGCAGCACTACAAAGCGACCCAAGCCTGGAGGCCCTCAGGCAGCAAGCCTCTGAGTCCCTCGCAGACGGGGCTGTTTTCAAGGTGTACTGGGAAGGCGGGAGACTGTACAGCGATTCTGTGCAGCCCCCTACAGGTAAGCCGCAGGCGAATACCAAATGGCTTGTGGTCCCGAGTGCGTTCAGGGGACATGTGCTGAAATCCGCACATAATTCCCTGACAGGACACTCTGGTGTCCGCAAGACACTTGCCTGTATTCGGAGACAGTTTTATTGGCCCAGGATGAACAGGGATGTAGCAAACTACTGCAAAGCATGTGCCGTCTGACAGGAGCTGGGAAGGTCCAGGGATTCCCGCGGGGTTCCCTTAGGTCCACAGCCACTTAGCAGGGAAACCCTGCGTAGGCTGGCTGTTGACTTAACCAACCTACTGCCCGTTGACAGCAGTCCTGGCAGACGCCCCATCCGAACGCAGTGGCGCAAACGCCCTGTCCGGAACGGTCCATGTCGGGTCAAGCCTGAGGGTAGCGGACCGCGACCGATCCAGGGGAACCGAGCCACAGGCTCCAATGGGTTTTCCCGCTCTACCGGCAACCCGAGACCGGTCAGCCAGGTTAGCGGCGACGCCACACATCTTGCGGGTGTGTGCCTAAGCCGCCGACAAGAGGGGGGCTGTCACGGACGGTTGCGGGGCCGCAGGCGCGTCCTGGAACCGCCCGTGAAGAAAAAGCTATCGCAATCGATTCTCTGCGTCATGTAAGAGTGAGCAGAGGCGCCAGCAGGATAAAAGGTTCTAAAAGGCTTAAAATCCCTCAGGAGGTGGTGGTGGACTTGCCTTCCCGAAGCAGACAAGATACCGTCAGTTTTATGACAACAGGTTTATTAATATACTCCAAAACAAACAGTGCAACGCGTTTCACGGGTACGTTCCCGCTTCCTCAGGCAATAAACAGATAGGAGTACACTGTAAAGACAGAGACAGATAGCGTGTCCTTAGACAGATGTATATGTGTGCTGATGGTTTTTGGTGTATAGTTATGTTAACGTGAATAATGGGTAAACAATGCTGTGGTTAGAGGTATATTGGGAGAGGGGGTGAGGGGCTGTGCGGGGATTGTTATAAGAGTAAAAATCGTAGTGAAAAAAAAGGAAGGGGGGAGAGAGAAGAAAAAAAAAATGGGGGGGGAACTATAGGTGGGGGGAGGGTTAGTGAGAAAATAAGGGTGGCAAAACACAATGCAATCAGATGTAGTAAAATGCAGTAAAACAGACTCACCAGTATAGTCTCAAGGTCACAAATAGCGCCTCTGTACCGGTGAGTCTGAAGATCAAGGTTTATATACCTAAGAGTATATGGGTGGACCAATTACATGGTTCATAAGGGGTGGGGGCTGTGTGATGGGCAGGTAATGTGTTTCTATGGGTGGGGAGGAGGCAAGATGGGGGGCGTGTTTGTGGGCCAATAGGAGCAGGGGACAGGTTATGTAACCTATATTGGGCCATTAGGAGCAGGGGACAGGTTATGTAACCTATGTTGGGCCAATAGCAAGAGGGGATGTGGTTGTATAAGTTCAGGGAACAGAAAATAAACAAATGTGTGCAAAGTGTACTCTATTCAGCCTCTGGCGGCGGCGTCGCTAACCTGGCTGAATAGACACACTTTGCACACATTTGTTTATTTTCTGTTCCCTGAACTTATACAACCTCATCCCCTCTTGCTATTGGCCCAACATAGGTTACATAACCTGTCCCCTGCTCCTATTGGCCCACAAACACGCCCCCCATCTTGCCTCCTCCCCACCCATAGAAACACATTACCTGCCCATCACACAGCCCCCACCCCTTATGAACCATGTAATTGGTCCACCCATATACTCTTAGGTATATAAACCTTGATCTTCAGACTCACCGGTACAGAGGCGCTATTTGTGACCTTGAGACTATACTGGTGAGTCTGTTTTACTGCAGTTTACTACATCTGATTGCATTGTATTTTGCCACCCTTATTTTCTCACTAACTCTCCCCCCACCTATAGTTCCCCCCCCATTTTTTTTTCTTCTCTCTCCCCCCCCCCCTTTTTTTTCACTACGATTCTTACTCTTATAACAATCTCCGCACAGCCCCTCACCCCCTCTCCCAATATACCTCTAACCACAGCATTGTTTACCCATTATTCGCGTTAACATAACTATACACCAAAAACCATCAGCACACATATACATCGGTCTAAGGACACGCTATCTGTCTCTGTCTTTACAGTGTACTCCTATCTGTTTATTGCCTGAGGAAGCGGGAACATATCCGTGAAACGCGTTGCACTGTTTGTTTTGGAGTATATTAACCACCTTAGCGGTATGGACGAGCTCAGCTCGTCCATTACCGCCGGTGGCTGCCGCTCAGGCCCTGCTGGGCCGATTTGCTCGCTGTAAAAAGCAGCACACGCAGCCGGCACTTTGCCAGCCGCGTGATCCGCCGCGTGCAGCGGCGATCCGCCGCGTGCAGCGGCGAAAGAGGGTCCCCCCAGCCGCCCGAGCCCTGCGCAGCCGGAACAAACAGTTCCGGCCAGCGCTGAGGGCTGGATCGGAGGCGGCTGACGTCAGGACGTCGGCTGACGTCCATGACGTCACTCCGCTCGTCGCCATGGCGATGAGCAAAACAAAACAAGGAAGGCCGCT
The DNA here is from genome assembly GCF_040937935.1 of Hyperolius riggenbachi. NCBI lineage: Eukaryota > Metazoa > Chordata > Amphibia > Anura > Hyperoliidae > Hyperolius > Hyperolius riggenbachi. Next base: position 304,602,965 of record NC_090650.1, on the reverse strand, counting down.
CATTGCGGCCTTCCTTGTTACTGCGGATCGCCGGAGGCGATCAGAAATATGGGTTAGGAGCGCCCTCTAGTGGGCTTTCATGCAGCCAACTTTCAGTTGGCTGCATGAAATCGTTTTTTTTTAATTAAAAAAAAACCCTCCCGCAGCTGCCCTGGCGATCTTAATAGAACGCCAGGGTGGTTATTAAACCTGTTGCTATTGGCCCAACATAGGTTACATAACCTGTCCCCTGCTCCTATTGGCCCACAAACACGCCCCCCATCTTGCCTCCTCCCCACCCATAGAAACACATTACCTGCCCACCAACTACCCACACCAAACACAAACATTCTCCCACAATAAAACCAACAATTTCCTGAATTTAATGTAATGCCCCATGGACGCTGCATGGGTAACGTTGGATCATTCCAATGACTTCCATCCCTCCAATGGGAGCAGTAGAGGAAGCTGTACCTTTTACTATAAGCTGTACAGCAACATAGCCCTCTATGTACTCCAGAGGGAACTTATAAGATCCACTGCATTCAGCTGTTTCCCTCACACACATGCAATAACTGGCACATGCGCATTACGCAGAGTGGAGACTAAAATGTGCTGTGTTGCTGTACAGGCTGCATAGCAAATAGCATAGCAAATACTAAAGGGTGCCACTTACTCCAGTGCTCCTGTGAAAATCATCACTAATATATATGTAT
>NC_090650.1:304549770-304597270 GCF_040937935.1 Hyperolius riggenbachi | reverse complement strand
TCTCCAATGCATCACTGCTGAATATGCAAATCATCCTTTTTTGTCCCTCTAACCTGTGGTTAGCTTACAGGGACAACAAAGATAATTTCCATATTCAGCAGTAATGCATCATGGGAGACAACATCATATGCTCACTTCAACCTGAATTATCACAAACATTTTCTGTTTTAAGGGGCCCATACACTTATATGATTTCCCGCCAATATACAGCAGATTCGATCACTGTGATCGAATCTGCTGTGAAATCGTTGCACAAACGCTGACCGAACGATCGATTTCCATCTGAAATCGATCGTTCCAGTCGTTCTGTCCGCGCTGAAGATTTCGCTCGATCGCCGGCGGGTCGGGAGTGCATCGATAGCGGCGTTCAAATGTCCGACAACCGACGCTAGCGGCAATACATTACCTTTTCCGCCAGGGCGTGTCCCCACTGTCCCTTCTCCACGTTGGGCTCCGGCTGGCTTCACTTACTTCCTGTCGGGGGAAGTTTAAACAGAGCTCCTTCTACTGTTAAACTTCCCCCAACAGGAAGTAAAGAGAAGCTGGAGCCCTGAGCAGAGAAGAGACAGCGGAGACCGGGGGCTCGCGCAGGCCAGATCAGGTAATGTATGCAGGTGTGTGCAGAGCCGGGACAAGGTTCTCCAGCACCCAGGGGAGGACTGGGACCTTTTGGCCTGGGGGGAAAACACAAACTAGAGGCCCATTTCCTTGGCAACGGAGGAGTGACGGAGGCCGCGTCACATGGCCAATTCCCCTGAGATTTAAGCAGTGTCACAAGGCAGATTTCGAAGAGATTTCATGCGAAAATCTCTCGGGAATCAATCTGCTGGTGTATGAGCAGGCAACAGATCTCTCTTTGATCAGAGTGAGATCTGCTTCTTGGTCAATCTTCACCTACAACGTCTGATGTATGGGCACTTCAATCCCCTCTCACTGCTGTGATTTCTCTTCAGCCGTATCCCCTCTCTACCTCTCTTACAGTGGCATTACGTAATGATATATGCCGCTGGAGGAGTTATAGAGGTGAACACTGTTACTCAGCTGAAGAGAGAGCCCAGTGTTGAGAGGTGAATAGCTTCGCCAACACGCTCTTCTCGAGAGAGACTTTTTCATGTTTTGCAGGCAACATCACCTATTCACAGGTGGAATAATTAGTGTGTCAGCTGCGTGGCTTCCATGTAGCTGAGACACCAATTACCCAACCTGTGCATAGGGGAGGTTGCCTGAAAACCATGCACTGTTGGGGAGTCATGAGGATGGGTTTTAGGCGTACGTTAAAAAGGGGCGCTGGGAAAAAAGGGCGCGGGGTTTTAAACGATAAACATGGATAACGTTTAAAAATATAATGTACTATATTTCGTTTAAAAATAATGTTTTATAAAGTTATAAATCATTAAATAATGTGCATGAAATTGGCAATTGTGAAAACGTTAATCTTCCGTTTAAAAAGTGAAACGTATAATAACGTTTAAAAAAAAAATAGTAAGTAACCCTCCCTGTACCTACCCCTAACCCCTAGACCCCCGTGTTGGTGCCTAAACCTAAGACCCCCGTGTTGGTGCCTAAACCTAAGACTCCCCTGATGGTGCCTAAACCTAAGACTCCCCTGGTGGCGCCCGAATTTACTGTTACCGGGTTTTAGAAACACGGACTTAGGCCTTGTTCACATCTAAAATCGAAATTGCAAACGTCAGAGTTTTGCAATTTTTAAATCAATTTTTTCCCCTCCTGGCACTCTTTTTTTTTTTTTTTAAGTGCTTTTCTAAGGGCTTTTTCAATTCACTCCCTTTGACCCTGAAAAGAATAAATACAATGTATTTTTTCTTTAAAACGCTAACGCAATTGCTGCACAATGTTTTGCGTTTTTCCTTTACCTTCCATTAAGGCAAAATCGCCTAAAAATGGTACAGGCAGCACTTTTCTGAGCGGATTGGAAACAAACCGCTCAGATGTGAACTCTCTCATAGAGAATCATTGCACAAGCGTTTTTTACGGCGATTTTTAAAATCGTAGGCGCTTGAAAAAAGGGCAAAAACGAAGAATGGAGGGGGGCGGGGCAGGGAGCAGGATGTACAGGGAGCAGTCCTCATGCCCACCTCTCCCCCCAAATCGAATCATAATGTGCCTGCGCAGAGTGCTCAAGGCCAGGGAACCCGTTCAATGACACACGCTGGCAGGCCCAGCGCTTGCGTACTGCTGCGGACCTACCTTTTAGGATAGAACAGAGGGGGACAAGGTGAAATGGGGAGAGATATGAGGACTGCCCCTGTTCATGCCTGCTCTTCCCCCTCCCCCCCCATTTTTATTCACCTCTGATATCCTTTAAGTAAACCAGAGATGATCCATGGCTACAATTACTAGGTAATGCCTAATGATGTTGATCCAGGGATTTTATCTGATTGCCATCTGGAGTCCGGAAGGAATTTTTCCCTTTAGGGCAGCGGCGGCTCCAGCTTCAGATTTTGGGGGGGGCTCAAAGGGGGCACAAAGGTTAGCAGGTGGGGCACTTTTGCGCCGCAGCAAAGAAATGGGCATAGTCATGACATCATGTGGGCGGGGCTAACTGTAACGTAGTTGTACCAGCTAATTTAGTTACATTAAAAAAAAAAAGGTAAATGCGCATAATGACAGACAGCGCTTCCCCAGTTAATGCACATAATGACAGTAATTGCATGCAATGAGAGACTGCCTCTCACCAGAAAATGCACATAAGAGACAGCTTTTCACCAGTAAATGTACATAATGACAGACAGCCTTTCACCAGTCAATGCACATAATGACAGACAGCGTTTCCCCAGTAAATGCATGTAATGACAGACAGCCTTTCACCAGTAAATGCACATAATGACAGACATCGTTCCCCCAGTAAATGCATGTAATGAGAGACAGCGTTTCACCAGTTAATGCACATAATGACAGACAGCCAGTGTCCCCAGTATAGGTAGCCAGATGTATAGATGTCCCCAATCAGGCTGGTGGTGGTGGGCTGGGGGCCCAAGGGCAGCTCAGGCCTGGCTGGTGGTGGGCTGGAGACCTCAGGCTCAGGCCTGGCTGGGGGTCACAGGGTGATTCAGGCCTTTCTGGTGGTGGGCTGGGGTCCCAGGGCAGTTTAGGCCTGGCTGGTGGTGGGCTGGGCTGATGGCCTCAGGACTGGCTGGTGGTGGTGGGCTGGGGGTCCAAGGGCAGCTCAGGCCTGGCTAGTGGTGGGCTGGGGGTTACAGGGCAGTTCAGGCCTGGCTGGTGGTGGGCTAGGGCCCAAGGGCAGCTCAAGCCTGGCTGGTGGTGGTGGGCTGGGGGCACAGGGCAGCTCAGGCCTGGCTGGTGGTGGTGGGCTGGGGGCACAGGGCAGCTCAGGCCTGGCTGGTGGTGGTGGGCTGGGGGCACAGGGCAGCTCAGGCCTGGCTGGTGGTGGTGGGCTGGGGGCACAGGGCAGCTCATGCCTTGCTGGTGGTGGTGGGCTGGGGGCCCCAGGGCAGCTCAGGCCTGGCTGGTGGTGGTGGGCTGGGGGCACAGGGCAGCTCAGGCCTGGCTGGTGGTGGTGGGCTGGGGGCACAGGGCAGCTCAGGCCTGGCTGGTGGTGGTAGGCTGGGGGCACAGGGCAGCTCAGGCCTGGCTGGTGATGGTGGGCTGGGGGCACAGGGCAGCTCAGGCCTGGCTGGTGGTGGTGGGCTGGGGGCTCCAGGGCAGCTCAGGCCTGGCTGGTGATGGTGGGCTGGGGGCACAGGGCAGCTCAGGCCTGGCTGGTGGTGGTGGGCTGGGGGCACAGGGCAGCTCAGGCCTGGCTGGTGGTGGTGGGCTGGGGGCACAGGGCAGCTCAGGCCTTGCTGGTGGTGGTGGGCTGGGGGCCCCAGGGCAGCTCAGGCCTGGCTGGTGGTGGTGGGCTGGGGGCACAGGGCAGCTCAGGCCTGGCTGGTGGTGGTGGGCTGGGGGCACAGGGCAGCTCAGGCCTGGCTGGTGGTGGTGGGCTGGGGGCACAGGGCAGCTCAGGCCTGGCTGGTGGTGGTGGGCTGGGGGCACAGGGCAGCTCAGGCCTGGCTGGTGGTGGTGGGCTGGGGGCACAGGGCAGCTCAGGCCTGGCTGGTGGTGGTGGGCTGGGGGCACAGGGCAGCTCAGGTCTGGCTAGTGGTGTGGTGGGCTGGGGGCCCCAGGGCAGCTCAGGCCTGGCTGGTGGTGGTGGGCTGGGGGCACAGGGCAGCTCAGGCCTGGCTGGTGGTGGTGGGCTGGGGGCACAGGGCAGCTCAGGTCTGGCTAGTGGTGTGGTGAGTTGGGGGCCCCAGGGCAGCTCAGGCCTGGCTGGAGGTGGTGGGCTGAAGGCCTTAGGTGGATCAAGTTTGGCCAGTGGTGTGGTGGGCTGGGGGCCCCAGGGCAGCTCAGACCTGGCTAGTGCCAGGCTGCCAGCATCAAATGCAAAAAACAAAACAAAAAAAAAATCACTCAAGTTGGCCTGGCTGCCCAGTGCCACCCACCTTGAGTCCTCCAGTTTCCCCCTGCGGCAGTCCTCAGATGTATGTGCGCGCTGGCTGGCAGTCACTCTCTGCTCTGGTGGTGTCCAGCTGCAGAGTCCCCACACTGTGAGCACTGCAGTGCTGTGCTGGCTGACCTGGCTGCTTAACGGCCGTCGGAGCAGCAGCCTCTCTGAAGATGGGCGGGCGAGGCGAGGTGAGGCAAGCGCGCTGCACACTGCGTGCGGTGCGTGTCACGTGACAGACGTCGTCACATGACACAAACTTATGGCAGGAACGTTCCTTGCAGGCCGCTCTGTGCCTGCGTGGCTGCGCTTCTGGTGGGGCGGGGTTAAGTCACTCCGATTTGAGTGACAGCCAGGCCAGCCCTCCTCCAGTCCTCCTCCTTCCTTGAACTTGCGGCGGCTGCGGCCCGCAGGGGGGCTTTAGTGGGGGCTGATTGGTTGACAGCTGGGGCTGAAGCCTGGGTAAGCCCCAGTGTAGCGCCGCCACTGCTTTAGGGGCTAATTGGACCATGCCTTGTAAGAGTTTTTCGCCTTCCTCTGGATCAACAGGGATATGTGAGGGAGCAGGCTGGTGTTGTACTTTATACTGGTTGAACTCGATGGACGTATGTCTTTTTTCAACCAAAATAACTATGTAACTATGTAACCATTGTAAAAGATTTGATACTTACCTGGGGCTTCCTCCAGCCCCACAAGCACCGCTGAGTCCCTCGTAATCTTCCCGCGTGCCTCCATTCAGTTGCAATCAGTTCTGGTAACTGGCTCAGCCCTGCCAGTTGGGCTCTTCTACGCATGCACGCAAGAGCCGCACATGTGCAAAAGAGACGACTGGCGTGACTGAGCCAGATTACAGGAACCGCTAGCAGAAGAACGGAGGCACTCGGGAAGACTGCAAGGAACTCAGCGGTACTTTTGGGGCTGGAGGAAGCCCCAGTTAAGTATTAAATCTTTTACGATGGTCGTCTCTGCTACACTTTAAAAGTGACTAGGTGTCCACAATTTAACCAACCCCCACACATTAGGTATATGCGTTGGGGGGGAGGTTTAAGCGGAACTGTAGATTCCTAATAAACACACTGTTGCACTTACTTGGGGCTTCTCCAAGCCCCCAGCAGCCATCTTGTCCCGCGCCGCTCCTCAACAAGCCTCCGTTCTCCCGCCGCCAGCTACTTTCGGTTTTGCCTCCGGGCCACTGCAAAAGCGGGGAACGCGAAGAAAGGATATGCTTGGCCAGAGCTGCGCTGGCATCGACTTACAAGTCGAGGTACGAGACCGAGCGGTGGCGGGGGAGCGGAGACTCGTTGAGGAGCGGCGCGGGACAGGACAGCTGCTGGAGGCATGGGGAAGCCCCAGGTAAGTGAAACACTGTTTATTTTAAATCTACAGTTCCGCTTTAAGGGCACTGTGCATTACTGAGAGCGCATCTAGTCTGATGGGGTGGGCATTGAGTATAAGATGGGCTTGTTTAACAATGCGGGAAAGGGGTGGAGGTGTCTGGCCCACTCACTGCTACCTGGCCTGGACACCCAGGGCTTCCCTCAGAGTCAGAAGTCACCCACTGCCTTTATGTGGGGTGTGAATTGGCAGTCACTCAGGTGATGACAAAAAAAAAAAAGCAATTTATTATGGTAATCCGAGAGTGCAGATGACTGGTGATAGCTCGCTTCACAATTAGGGAGAGAAGAGAGCTGTCACCAGTCACCTGCGCTCTCAGATTGTCCTGTGTGACCACCAGCCCCTCTCTCAGTGGGTGAAAGTTTTCTCACCTCTCCTCCGGGAACTTCCACAGCTTCTCCGCCCTCAGCCAAGCCCAGGACATGTTTATGTTATCACATCTCGTGGAATGCAGGCAGCCCAGAGCCAGCAGCAGCAATGATTCCTCTGGATAGCTTGCCTGTTTCCCGTGCTCTCAACACTGGCACTGCTAATTACAGGCAGCAGTATCTTCAGCTACAGTGGCTCTACACATGGATGGGGAGGAGTCATGTCTGCGACTCAGTGTGACCAGGGCAGCAGCAGAAAACAACAGCCAGCCCAAGCCGGTGGACGCTGCACATGAGGTTTTCAATCTGGCTGACAGCCTGTGACACAGGCGGATGGCAGGGTTTAGAACGGCCGAGGGCGGGCAGCCGTGTATACATTATTCACAGTGCACACTGTGCACGTGGTGGTGACTGCACCATCGCCACCGGCCCTTAATAATTGAAGGAGAGGCGGCCCGGGGGGAGATTGGCCCCCTTCCCCCCAGGCCAGTCCGCCCCTGCCAGCACCCAAGGCTGAGACACCAAAGTGTGCCCCTCCATCACACACTGATTGCTATTAGACTAAGTGGCGCCACAGGGCCCACAACCTCCCCAACACTTTAATATCTAGTTATCTGGCTTATTGCACACAGTAGTACAGCGCTAGCGATCAGTCTAAGTGACAGGGTGGGGCGCGCTACATACAGTTACCAGTCCAGTGAAAAGTATATTCCCAATTGTAGCTTGCGCTCGTTCCGTGTAGCCAAGGGTCAGCTTGCTCCTACAATATCCCTCCTGGACACGGATACACCTCAAAGATTAAAATAAACACAAGGCAGATAATAGTGCAGACTGTTTAACAAGGATGCAGGCACCCATCCGGTGCGGAGTGTACTGCACTTACACGCTATTATGTGAGGATGAGGGGGCGGGGACCACCACCAGTAACCTACCACAGGCTCACCCCTCCGTCCCACTCTCCACCCTGCTCACCGTAAGCAGCTATATGGAACCAGGCGGAAGTGTTTATGCCAAATGCCCAGGTCCTCTTATTCACACAGCGTGTAGCCCCTTGTTATCCGTCTCCTTATAGCCTCAGGGTAAACATAAACATATGGCCCATGTGTAAAACCGTAACAAATTTAATAACATCTAAAATCAATATGCGTACATCAAAGTTTCTGATTCAAAGCACATCACAAGCATGTTACCGATCTCCCAACCAGGGCCACGGCGTAGCTCGTGCAGAGTGTATCCCTCTGTATCCGGCGTCTTCCGCATTCGTTGTCCTCCCTGCTCGCTCAAAGCCACGCCCTACCGGTTTCGTCACAGTTGTGACTCATCAGGGGCTGAATGAGCATGCGTTGGAGGAACCGAGTATTATACCCACACCCTTGTACTGGCGGAAGTCCGTATCCGGAACTAAGTCCACATACAATTCCGCCCCACGTAGAAAAAAGGCTTCACGCTGGCTTGCTGCCATTCACACCACATCATAGCGCAAGCCAGTGTGCGTGACCCGTCGCCAAAGGTCCACCTCCCCCCTCAGTATCCACTCCTATGCCGCCCAAGTATCCCATAGCAACCGCTGTGAAAACACCTCCCCAACGCGGGTCCACGGCGCATTGCCCTAAATTACCGGTTCCAGCCGCATCCTACAACTGGATGGGCGATCGGCTTACATCAATTAAAACCTACGGTCCATTGCCACTCCATTACACCAATGCTATCCTACCTCTAACAAAGTTACACTACTAATGGTGATTTTTTCTTCCCAACCATAACATTAGTGTTAATCAGTACCACATTTTAAGTGCTTTTGTATCCTATGTATAATCGCATCATAGCTCGAATATCACTATTATTAATGGGACTACATAATGTATAACCACCATCATACTATGGGGTTGAAGATAAATTTCCACCCAGCCCATATATACACAAGAGAACCCATCTGTCTAAGGCCAATGTCATAATTCCCATATTTCCTTACTATTCATCGATTGGCCTAATACAACCCATCACTCCTCCCACATAACATAGTTTATTACATATGGTCAGTTGTACTGCTCGACATTCTCCTATGTACATAGTCTGGAAATCCATTATATTCATAAACAGTATGTCATTAAACCCCCCCCCCCTCACATCATCACCCCACAGGGGAACCTTCCTGCCAGGGAGAATTTAGGAAAAATTTCACCCTCTCTTGTGATCACATTCCGCTCTCTAGCCTCTGTATACAAGGATTCTTAGTCATTTGTAAGGAAGCAGTTTATGTCTAGTTCAACATTTAACCCCTCAGGGTGCATAGTGTTCAATGTATAAATCCATTTAGTTTCAATTTGACAAAGTTTACGTAGTTTGTGACACCCTCTCCAGCCCGGTTGTATTTTCTCAATTGCACATGCCCTTAATGACCTCGGATTACAACCATGTGCCATTTTAAAGTGTCTGGGCACACTATGGTTTTCGTGCCCTTTTGAGATTTTATATATGTGTTCCCCTACCCTTTCCTGTAGGGTTCGGGTAGTTCTTCCCACGTACTTATACCCGCAGCTGCACCATAGCAGGTACACCACGTGATTGCTCCTACATGTAATTAATTGTTCAATTTTGTATTCTTTTACCTCATCCTTGGCCTTGAATGTATTTGTTTTGGCCATAACTCCCATCTTGCAGGCTTTGCAGTCCCTGCAAGGGAAAAAACCTTTCATCCCCCTATTTAGGATTTCTTTATCATTGGGGGGTCCACACAGCTCGGGACTAATTTATCCCTTAAATTTGGTGCCCTGCGGTAAATAAATTTTGGACGTTCAGGTAAGACTCGTTTGAGATGCGTGTCACTCATTAATAATGGCCAGTGCCTCTTAATAATTTTTTCCACAGCCCTATGTTGTTTTGAAAAATCACTAATAAATGCCAATTGGAAGTTTCCTTCCATTTCTCCTGAGACTTTGTTTCCCAGTATCAATTGTCTATCCATTTCACCTATCACCTTTGTCATATCACATATAGTATCTTCCCTATATCCTTTTTCGATGAACTTCCTACCTAGGATTAAAGCCTGTTGTTGGTAATCGGCTACAGACGTACAATTCCGTCTTACCCGGGTGAGTTGACCTTTTGGCACTCCCTTGATCCAATTAGGATGATGACAACTAGAGGTGGGGATAAAGCCATTACGGTCAGTTTTCTTGAAAAAACACTTCATCGAGAGTTTGTTATTGATCTTTGTAATATCCAGATCCAAGAAATGTATATTGACAGGGTCTACTTCCAGAGTTAGTTGGATGTTAGGGGCTATCTGATTTATTTCTTGCATGAACACCTCCAGGGTCTCAGTGTCCCCCCGCCACAGGAACACCAAGTCATCTATATATCGCCTCCAGAGAGTAATATTCCTGCCTCCCCTCTCAATAGCCTTCTCCTCCCACAGTGCCATATAGATATTTGCCAAGGAAGGTGCATAAGATGCCCCCATCGCACATCCATATCTCTGGTTATAGAATGCTCCTCCATACCAGAAATAGTTGTGCGTTAGTGTGAACCGTAAAATTTCTGCCAAGAATGATATCTGTTTTTCTGGTAAACTGCCATATGTAATAAACTATGTTATGTGGGAGGAGTGATGGGTTGTATTAGGCCAATCGATGAATAGTAAGGAAATATGGGAATTATGACATTGGCCTTAGACAGATGGGTTCTCTTGTGTATATATGGGCTGGGTGGAAATTTATCTTCAACCCCATAGTATGATGGTGGTTATACATTATGTAGTCCCATTAATAATAGTGATATTCGAGCTATGATGCGATTATACATAGGATACAAAAGCACTTAAAATGTGGTACTGATTAACACTAATGTTATGGTTGGGAAGAAAAAATCACCATTAGTAGTGTAACTTTGTTAGAGGTAGGATAGCATTGGTGTAATGGAGTGGCAATGGACCGTAGGTTTTAATTGATGTAAGCCGATCGCCCATCCAGTTGTAGGATGCGGCTGGAACCGGTAATTTAGGGCAATGCGCCGTGGACCCGCGTTGGGGAGGCGTTTTCACAGCGGTTGCTATGGGATACTTGGGCGGCATAGGAGTGGATACTGAGGGGGGAGGTGGACCTTTGGCGACGGGTCACGCACACTGGCTTGCGCTATGATGTGGTGTGAATGGCAGCAAGCCAGCGTGAAGCCTTTTTTCTACGTGGGGCGGAACTGTATGTGGACTTAGTTCCGGATACGGACTTCCGCCAGTACAAGGGTGTGGGTATAATACTCGGTTCCTCCAACGCATGCTCATTCAGCCCCTGATGAGTCACAACTGTGACGAAACCGGTAGGGCGTGGCTTTGAGCGAGCAGGGAGGACAACGAATGCGGAAGACGCCGGATACAGAGGGATACACTCTGCACGAGCTACGCCGTGGCCCTGGTTGGGAGATCGGTAACATGCTTGTGATGTGCTTTGAATCAGAAACTTTGATGTACGCATATTGATTTTAGATGTTATTAAATTTGTTACGGTTTTACACATGGGCCATATGTTTATGTTTACCCTGAGGCTATAAGGAGACGGATAACAAGGGGCTACACGCTGTGTGAATAAGAGGACCTGGGCATTTGGCATAAACACTTCCGCCTGGTTCCATATAGCTGCTTACGGTGAGCAGGGTGGAGAGTGGGACGGAGGGGTGAGCCTGTGGTAGGTTACTGGTGGTGGTCCCCGCCCCCTCATCCTCACATAATAGCGTGTAAGTGCAGTACACGCCGCACCGGATGGGTGCCTGCATCCTTGTTAAACAGTCTGCACTATTATCTGCCTTGTGTTTATTTTAATCTTTGAGGTGTATCCGTGTCCAGGAGGGATATTGTAGGAGCAAGCTGACCCTTGGCTACACGGAACGAGCGCAAGCTACAATTGGGAATATACTTTTCACTGGACTGGTAACTGTATGTAGCGCGCCCCACCCTGTCACTTAGACTGATCGCTAGCGCTGTACTACTGTGTGCAATATTTTTTGGATTTTACCTAGAAACAGCAGCTTGTAATGGATCTGTTTGAAAGAAGAAAGCATAGAGGAGTGAACTTGGACTTGATTTTTGGGGATGATGGAGGGGAGGGGGGGAGAGGGGGGGGATGGACCAGGATTTGAAAACATTGCATACTACTATGATTAAGGAACAGCAAACCTGGTGGGACATTGCCACTCTAAGTAAATATGAGAAAAAGGGCATAGTGCCAAAAAAACTAAGGTGGGATGTTACACCGAACGATGGGGAAGGAGGGTGAGGAAAATGATGAGGAATGGGAACAATTTTTTGAAAGGAATGGGAATCTGCTAGTCAAATTATACATAAAAAGGAAAAATAAAAGATTGGAGCGACTAGGGGGTGAAATAGAGGAACTGAGAACTAAACTTGAACCATACAAAGAATTCGAGGAATACAAAAAAAGATTAGAAAGGATACAGGAATCACTTAATAAGAATGAAAAAGAGATTATAGCAGATAAACAGAAACAGTATGCGAGAGATATGGAGGAATATAAAACTAAAACGGCGTATAAATGGCAAAAGAAAGTAATAACAGGAGGGGAAAAAACAGAGAATCAGGAAATGCAAAACCAGGAAGGAGGAAAGGTGACTACTATACAAAAAACCCCTATAGCTCATAAACCAGAGCCCAGACAAATGGTGACCTACAACCGTGGACATGGAAATGGTGTGAGAGGCCAAAACCACCCCCCAAGAGGATATAATGGGAGGGGGCATCCTGGTCCATCGGATAGAGGCTATTGGCGGCAAGACCGTGGAGGCTACACGCCACAAGCACAAAATATGGACCGCTATGGCATACCAGTGTATAATAGATACGAAAACTTAGGTGCACAGGGTGATGGAGAGGAACACTATTTTTTGGGCAGGGGCCAATACCACCACCCATACAGAGAGAGGGGCTATCAAACAGAGACATACGAGTCCCCAAGAGGTTCAAGAAAAAGAGGAATAGAAGGGGGTGTAGGGGAGGGAGAAAACAACAAGAAAAGAAGGGAATAAGTAAGGAAGGTATATTTAATTTAAGCGGAAAAGAATTGGATGACAAAGAAGTTAATCTGCTCAGTAAGGGCCTCAAGTTTGCACCGCCAAATGACATCAATAAGTTCAATCAATTCGTTGATGTACATAAATTTATACGTAAGATTAACTTGAAACGTTATTTTCTTGATAAAGAGGGCCCTAATACGAGAGCAAATGCAATAACCACTTATAAACACTCAAATATGAGAAACAATTCAACATTTAACCCCCAATCAAACTGTAGGGCGATCGAAGTATTTAGAGATATTGTTAACAAAGAAATTAGGGAAATCCCAATTAGAAGGCATATGGGAATTAAGGAACAGATGAGGAGCTTGCTGGATGAAAAAGAGCTGGTTGTCAGACCAGCGGACAAAGGGGGGGGGGGGGGGGAGTGGTGGTTCTTAACAAGACGCAATACTTTGGGGAACTGGACAGATTAGTCCAGGATGAAAACACCTATAAAAAACTGCCTAATGATCCAACACTTAAATATAAAAACGAATTGATACAAATTTTAAGGCAGGGGCTAAATGAGGGGATACTAACAGATAATGAATTTTGTCATTTGGTACCCACCGCCCCCAGAATCCCAGTGATTTACCAAACCCCCAAGATCCACAAAAGTTTGGTGGACCCACCAGGCCGTCCCATTATAAGTGGGATTGGATCGATTAATCACCGGGTAGGACAATACCTGGATTTTTTCTTACAGCCGATAGTTGATAAGCTTCCGAGAATACTGCGAGATACTAAACATGCTATACAGATCCTAGAGAATATGGAGGTTGGCGATGACACAATGTTGGCAACGGCCGACGTGTCGTCGCTCTATACTAATATACCGCATGAAGAGGGTATAGCGGCGGTTGTAGAAACCTTAACCAATGATGGCAGTTTACCAGAAAAGCAGATATCATTCTTGGCAGAAATTTTACGGTTCACACTAACGCACAACTATTTCTGGTATGGAGGAGCATTCTATAACCAGAGATATGGATGTGCGATGGGGGCATCTTATGCACCTTCCTTGGCAAATATCTATATGGCACTGTGGGAGGAGAAGGCTATTGAGAGGGGAGGCAGGAATATTACTCTCTGGAGGCGATATATAGATGACTTGGTGTTCCTGTGGCGGGGGGACACTGAGACCCTGGAGGTGTTCATGCAAGAAATAAATCAGATAGCCCCTAACATCCAACTAACTCTGGAAGTAGACCCTGTCAATATACATTTCTTGGATCTGGATATTACAAAGATCAATAACAAACTCTCGATGAAGTGTTTTTTCAAGAAAACTGACCGTAATGGCTTTATCCCCACCTCTAGTTGTCATCATCCTAATTGGATCAAGGGAGTGCCAAAAGGTCAACTCACCCGGGTAAGACGGAATTGTACGTCTGTAGCCGATTACCAACAACAGGCTTTAATCCTAGGTAGGAAGTTCATCGAAAAAGGATATAGGGAAGATACTATATGTGATATGACAAAGGTGATAGGTGAAATGGATAGACAATTGATACTGGGAAACAAAGTCTCAGGAGAAATGGAAGGAAACTTCCAATTGGCATTTATTAGTGATTTTTCAAAACAACATAGGGCTGTGGAAAAAATTATTAAGAGGCACTGGCCATTATTAATGAGTGACACGCATCTCAAACATGTCTTACCTGAACGTCCAAAATTTATTTACCGCAGGGCACCAAATTTAAGGGATAAATTAGTCCCGAGCTGTGTGGACCCCCCCAATGATAAAGAAATCCTAAATAGGGGGATGAAAGGTTTTTTCCCTTGCAGGGACTGCAAAGCCTGCAAGATGGGAGTTATGGCCAAAACAAATACATTCAAGGCCAAGGATGAGGTAAAAGAATACAAAATTGAACAATTAATTACATGTAGGAGCAATCACGTGGTGTACCTGCTATGGTGCAGCTGCGGGTATAAGTACGTGGGAAGAACTACCCGAACCCTACAGGAAAGGGTAGGGGAACACATATATAAAATCTCAAAAGGGCACGAAAACCATAGTGTGCCCAGACACTTTAAAATGGCACATGGTTGTAATCCGAGGTCATTAAGGGCATGTGCAATTGAGAAAATACAACCGGGCTGGAGAGGGTGTCACAAACTACGTAAACTTTGTCAAACTGAAACTAAATGGATTTATACATTGAACACTATGCACCCTGAGGGGTTAAATGTTGAACTAGACATAAACTGCTTCCTTACAAATGACTAAGAATCCTTGTATACAGAGGCTAGAGAGCGGAATGTGATCACAAGAGAGGGTGAAATTTTTCCTAAATTCTCCCTGGCAGGAAGGTTCCCCTGTGGGGTGATGATGTGAGGGGGGGGGGGGGGGGGGTTTAATGACATACTGTTTATGAATATAATGGATTTCCAGACTATGTACATAGGAGAATGTCGAGCAGTACAACTGACCATATGTAATAAACTATGTTATGTGGGAGGAGTGATGGGTTGTATTAGGCCAATCGATGAATAGTAAGGAAATATGGGAATTATGACATTGGCCTTAGACAGATGGGTTCTCTTGTGTATATATGGGCTGGGTGGAAATTTATCTTCAACCCCATAGTATGATGGTGGTTATACATTATGTAGTCCCATTAATAATAGTGATATTCGAGCTATGATGCGATTATACATAGGATACAAAAGCACTTAAAATGTGGTACTGATTAACACTAATGTTATGGTTGGGAAGAAAAAATCACCATTAGTAGTGTAACTTTGTTAGAGGTAGGATAGCATTGGTGTAATGGAGTGGCAATGGACCGTAGGTTTTAATTGATGTAAGCCGATCGCCCATCCAGTTGTAGGATGCGGCTGGAACCGGTAATTTAGGGCAATGCGCCGTGGACCCGCGTTGGGGAGGCGTTTTCACAGCGGTTGCTATGGGATACTTGGGCGGCATAGGAGTGGATACTGAGGGGGGAGGTGGACCTTTGGCGACGGGTCACGCACACTGGCTTGCGCTATGATGTGGTGTGAATGGCAGCAAGCCAGCGTGAAGCCTTTTTTCTACGTGGGGCGGAACTGTATGTGGACTTAGTTCCGGATACGGACTTCCGCCAGTACAAGGGTGTGGGTATAATACTCGGTTCCTCCAACGCATGCTCATTCAGCCCCTGATGAGTCACAACTGTGACGAAACCGGTAGGGCGTGGCTTTGAGCGAGCAGGGAGGACAACGAATGCGGAAGACGCCGGATACAGAGGGATACACTCTGCACGAGCTACGCCGTGGCCCTGGTTGGGAGATCGGTAACATGCTTGTGATGTGCTTTGAATCAGAAACTTTGATGTACGCATATTGATTTTAGATGTTATTAAATTTGTTACGGTTTTACACATGGGCCATATGTTTATGTTTACCCTGAGGCTATAAGGAGACGGATAACAAGGGGCTACACGCTGTGTGAATAAGAGGACCTGGGCATTTGGCATAAACACTTCCGCCTGGTTCTATATAGCTGCTTACGGTGAGCAGGGTGGAGAGTGGGACGGAGGGGTGAGCCTGTGGTAGGTTACTGGTGGTGGTCCCCGCCCCCTCATCCTCACATAATAGCGTGTAAGTGCAGTACACTCCGCACCGGATGGGTGCCTGCATCCTTGTTAAACAGTCTGCACTATTATCTGCCTTGTGTTTATTTTAATCTTTGAGGTGTATCCGTGTCCAGGAGGGATATTGTAGGAGCAAGCTGACCCTTGGCTACACGGAACGAGCGCAAGCTACAATTGGGAATGTAGTTATCTGGCTTGCAGTCACTGCCATGTATCCCCTTTTCTTATTTCTCTTTGCTTCAAACACAATTAGGAATGCCAGCTGAATGAATTCTGCGCCCCCTCCTACACTGCGCCCTGAGGCTGGAGCCTCTCCAGCCTATGCCTCGGCCCTGGGTGTGTGTGTGTGTGTGGGGTGGGGGGCGGCGGCAGCTCCACAGATCGTGAATCAGTTTCGTAGTGAAATCGATTCAAAATCTGTTTGCAGTGTAGGCAGCCAATAGATCCCTCCTTGATCAGATTCGATCACAGAGGTATCTATCTGCTGGTTGATCTGGTCGGCCAGTGTATGGCAGCCTTTAAGGAGGCAAACTTTTGTTCTACTCACAAGCCCATCACTGCTTACAAGAACAGAAACCTAGTGTGATGGTGAAGTGATCATACTGAGAATGGTATACTTGGCAACTGAATCACACAAGGGTCAGCACTACTTTGTTGCGGTATTCCATCGAACAGATACCCAAATATTTGTTTCACTACAACGCGCCTAATAAAGCTGAAGTCCGTTGGCGCTTTCCTTGCACGCCCATAGTGCATTGTGACTCCTAAGGTGCCGCCCATCACGTCTGTCTGGGAATATTGAAGTTTGCTGGAAGCTCCTCCTCTTGCAGCTGAGTGATCGGCGTGTGACGCGGGCTGGAATTTCGTACTGTGGAGCCGTCCTTCCGCTCCTCCTCCTCTTCCTCCAGCTGACTATTAGCGAGCGTCAGATACGGGACGGAGTGTGTGTTGAGCTCTCCGGTGTCCCGCCTCTATGCTGGAAGCCGGCGGCACGAGGCAGGTACCCGCGAGGCTCGGTGTGTGGGGTAGGCCAGGGGGCGGCCGCTGTTCTGAGTAATAATAACTCCCCTGTCTGCAGATGGGATAGGAGGGGGGAGTGTCTCCCCACCGAGTGAACAGTTGTTGCTTTATGTAGCCCAGCTGCCAAAGAGCCTGGCTATTTACTTCTGGTATTGTGTTGTTTTTTCTGCTTGGGAACAGTTGCAGAATATGTTTGAAGTACATTTAATACCATAATGTTTGTTGTGTATGTGCTTCCTAGGGAACGTCCTGAAACTACACTTCCGTTTGAAATTTGTCGTAATTACAGATGAGTGCCTAAAAGTCATTTTGCTATTTAAAGCACCTGACTTATGCCTACCCCTACTTGAATCATGTGATGGTAGTGTAACTTTTCTTTTTGTGAAATGGTGGTAGTCATGTGACTGCAATTGAAATCCCTGCAATACAGTGATGGGTATGATCTAGTATAGAGACCCTGAGGACCTGCTGTCCAAACTGCCCACCCAGCTATGCCTCCCTTGTCCCTTACCTTCATAGGAGTGGTACTGAATGGCCGCTTGGACTCATCACCTCCTCCATCCGGATTGGGAGGAATGATTCGTGTCAGCACAACATGTTCTTGAGCCACCCACTAAGGTTTGGGGCTCACCACTTACGAATTCGGAAACCTCTCAGGATTTCTGAATTGTCAAGTATCTCAATTTCTGGAGCAATCATTAATTTGCTCCTCAGTTATTGAATGTGATCGCTCCAACTATCAGGGGCAAATCCAGGATTTTCAAGGGGGGGGGGGGGGGGGGGGGGGATTCCTGATAGGTCTCTCTTGGCAAGCTGCACACTACTCTGCATGCGTTTGCCCACAAAATCCACATGATGCACAGCATTTCTCCACAAAATACACACAATGTGCAGTGTTTCCCTACAAAATACACATGATGCAGTAGTGTTTGGCCAAAATATATATAATGTGGCAGTGATTAAGTAGCCAGATAACCCCCCCTTTATTATGGATAACGAAATTACCACACCCCTCTTTAGTATAGGTGACCAGATGACCCCCATTTATCACACAGGTAGCCAGATGAGCCCCCCCCCCAGTTAGGATAGGTAACCACATGATCCCCATTTAAAGTATATAGCCAAATGACTCCCTGTTCAGTACATTTCCCCCTTGTATTTCGCCAGATCCCCCTTGTATATAAAGCCAGTGTATATAGACAGATCCCCTGTGTATATATAGCCAGAGATCCCCCTGTATATAGCCATATACCCATTGTTTGTAGCCAGATGCCTCCCCCTGCATATAGCGAGTGTATATAGCCAGATCCCCCTGCTTACAGCCAGTGTGTATAGCTAGATCACCCTGCATATTGCCAGTGTGTATAGCTAGATCACCCTGCATATTGCCAGTGTGTATAGCCAGATCACCCTGCATATTGCCAGTGTGTATAGCCAGATCCCCCTGCAACATTGCCAGTGTGTATAGCCAGATCCCCCCTGCATATTGCCAGTGACTATAGCCAGATCCCCCCTGCATATAGCCAGTGAATATAGCCAGATCCCCCCTGCATATAGCCAGTGAATATAGCCAGATCCCCCCCTGCATATAGCCAGTGAATATAGCCAGATCCCCCCCTGCATATAGCCAGTGAATATAGCCAGATCCCCCCTGCATATAGCCAGTGAATATAGCCAGATCCCCCCTGCATATAGCCAGTGAATATAGCCAGATCCCCCCTGCATATAGCCAGTGTATATAGCCAGATCCCCCCCTGCATATAGCCAGTGTATATAGCCAGATCCCCCCCTGCATATAGCCAGTGTATATAGCCAGATCCCCCCCTGCATATAGCCAGTGTATATAGCCAGATCCCCCCCCTGCATATAGCCAGTGTATATAGCCAGATCCCCCCCCCCCTGCATATAGCCAGTGTATATAGCCAGATCCCCCCCTGCATATAGCCAGTGTATATAGCCAGATCCCCCCCTGCATATAGCCAGTGTATATAGCCAGATCCCCCTGCATATAGCCAGTGTATATAGCCAGATCCCCCTGCATATAGCCAGTGTATATAGCCAGATCCCCCTGCATATAGCCAGTGTATATAGCCAGATCCCCCTGCATATAGCCAGCGTATATAGCCAGATCCCCCTGCATATAGCCAGTGTATATAGCCAGATCCCCCTGCATATAGCCAGTGTATATAGCCAGATCCCCCTGCATATAGCCAGATCCCCCTGCATATAGCCAGTGTATATAGCCAGATCCCCCTGCATATAGCCAGTGTATATAGCCAGATCCCCCTGCATATAGCCAGTGTATATAGCCAGATCCCCCTGCATATAGCCAGTGTATATAGCCAGATCCCCCTGCATATAGCCAGTGTATATAGCCAGATCCCCCTGCATATAGCCAGTGTATATAGCCAGACCCCCCTGCATATAGCCAGTGTATATAGCCAGATCCCCCTGCATATAGCCAGTGTATATAGCCAGATCCCCCTTGTGTATATATAGCCTGATGAACCCCCCTCTCTCCCTCTCACATATGGTGGATCATCGAATGGCTGGCTGGCCTGGCTTCCAAAAATCCCCCTCGCCCTGCCTCTAAGTGAGCCCTGGCTGCACTTGCCTTATCCAGACTCCAGCTCATCCAGTAGCACTACTTCTCCCTCCATGGACGCATACTCTGATGTCCAATGGCCTTCAGGGGGAGGAGCGCGGCCGCTGCGGCTGGATGGCGTGGTGACGTCACGTTAGAGCCAGGATGAAAGGTAGCCGAATAGCCATGGAGACCTGGGACGCCATCACCGCCGCTGAGAAAGGTAATGTATCTCTGCACAGCTCCCCTAGTACCCCAGATCTCATACCGCCAGTCAGAGAGACCCTCCCCCAGGGGCGTAACTAGAAATCACTGGGTCCCCCTGCGAAAATGAGGATGGGGCCCTCCCCATAGGCACCAAATAATCGTAATGGGGCAGCGTTTCACTATAAAATAATCCTAATGCAGCAATGTTTCACTATAAAATAATCCTAATGCAGCAATGTTTCACTATAAAATAATCCTAATGCAGCAATGTTTCACTATAAAATAATCCTAATGCTGCAATGTTTCACTATAAAATAATCCTAATGCAGCAATGTTTCACTATAAAATAATCCTAATGCAGCAATGTTTCACTATAAAATAATCCTAATGCAGCAATGTTTCACTATAAAATAATCCAAATGCAGCAATGTTTCACTATCAAATAATCCAAATGCAGCAATGTTTCACTAGAAAATACTAATGCAGCAATGTTTCACTAGAAAATAATCCTAATGCAGCAATGTTTCACTAGAAAATAATCCTAATGCAGCAATGTTTCACCAGAAATGAATCGTAAATTGGGCATGTCACTAGAAATGAATCGTAAAATGGGCAGCATTTCACCAGAAAATAATCGTAATGTGGGCAACAGTCATCAGAAAATAATCGTAATGTGGGCAGCAGCCAGCAGTCATCAGAAAATAATTGTAATGTGGGCAGCAGGCACCAGAAAATAAAAATGCACCTGTGAAAAAAAACAACAAATCACTCACCTGACAGAAGTCTCCTCCTCTGCCGGCATCTGGCACACAGCTCCTCGACGATCCTCCAGCAGCACATCTCCCGTGCTGACAGGCAGAGTGCAGGGCTATGACAAGATGGCTCCCGAAGCCCTGTACTGGAGACACAAATAGTCTCCAGTGCAGGGCTTCGGCAGCCATCTTGCCGTAGCCCTGCTCTGCCTCCCGGGAGAGTGCGGGGCTGCAGGGAAGAAGTTCTACACCTGGCTGGGGGGGTCCTGCAATCGGGAGGGCGTCAGCGCTCCCCCCCCCCCCCCCACACACACACAGCTGGCGCGCCCCCCTGCGGCCGGAGGGTGTTGTATCCCCGGCGCACATACATGAGCAGGCGCCAGCTGTGCTATAACATCCGTGGCTGCCGCTGCTCAGATTCAAGAGGCACTTCCGGTCTCGGTGCGAGGGGGTGGTTCCAGACACCCGGAACACCCCCTTCCGTGCGCCAGTGACTGTTACATACAGAATCACTATCAAAAGGTTCCACTTTAACAATGATTTTCAGATCGATGATCAGAAAGCTCTGTAGTGTGGCTCCAGTTTATTCACACTGTGTGGTGTCTTCAGTAATGATGCATTGTACAGGATCTGTATGAAAACTTGAAAGTCAACAGGCTTTCACATTCACGGTACGGTGACGCTGTCCTGAGCATTGTCGTTTGATGCTTCTGGGAACATTTTTTTTTAAATACAGGTCATTAGGGTCCTTTCACACTTACATGCGCTGCTGTCAGTTATGACGCACTGCACGTTGTGTGCGACAGAAAGTGTTCCTGTTCAATGCAGAGATATTTCTCCGACCCAGCCAGCATGGGTATGTGTAAAAATACACCCCCAAACACATTATACTTCTCCTGAGTATGGCGATACCACATGTGTGACTCTTTTGCAGCCTAGGTGCTCTAAGGGGCCCAACGTTTTATGAGTACCTTTAGGATTTCACAGGTCATTTTGAGGCATTTGATTTCCAGACTACCAGGGCTGTGGAGTCGGGCAATTTTGGGTGCCTGGAGTCGGGGAAAAAATGCTCCGACTCCTAATAAATTTGTAACTGTAATTAAAATAGAAAATATGATAAAATGTTCTATTTCTCAGATAATAGTCATTAAAAATAATGTATATATACAGTAATAGCTGTGCTTAGTCCACAAAAATGAAATAAACCAATCAAAATTAGTTACTTGTGCTGCTTCAATGAAGCAGTCCCCGTATTTTTAAGGTCAGATATACCGTATTTTTCGCCGTATAAGACGCTCCGGCATATAAGACGCACCCAGATTTAGAGGGCAAAAATCAGGAAAAAAAGAAAAAACTAAACCTAGGTGTGTCTATGATGCAGGGGTGTCTTAAGGACTTTTTACCTCCCCCTTTCCAGTTACATTACATACTATTACACCACATATGGGGACAGTGTTATGTGCTGTGTCCCCCTGTGCCTGCTGTGTCCCCCTGTGCTGTGTCCCCCTGTGCCTGCTGTGTCCCCCCTGTTCTGCCTGCTGTGTCCCCCTGTTCTGCCTGCTGTGTCCCCCTGTTCTGCCTGCTGTGTCCCCCTGTTCTGCCTGCTGTGTCCCCTGTGCCAGTGTCCCCCGTCCCCCTGTTGTGGCAGTGTCCCCCTGTTGTGGCAGTGTCCCCCTGTTGTGGCAGTGTCCCCTATTGTGCCAGTGTCCCCCTATTGTGGCAGTGTCCCCCTGTTGTGGCAGTGTCCCCCTGTTGTGGCAGTGTCCCCTGTGGTAGCGTCCCCTGTGCCTGTGGCCCCGTTATTCGTGTGTCCTCCAGTGCCGGTGTCCCCCTGTGCAGGTACACATACATTACCTGCTCCTGCCGCCGCGCTCCTGGCTCCCCGATCCTCTTCTTCCATCTACCGCTGCCCGCTGCTGTCCCCGCCGAACATCGCTGGCCGGTCTTAGCCGCATGGATACGCTATCAGCACACCACGTGCCAGGGTCACGCATGCCGCCTTACAACGCTGGCCGGTCCTAATTATCCGCGCAGGGATACGCTATCAGCGTGCGCCGGGTCACACATGCGTATGCGTGACCCCGGCGCACGTGGTGTGCTGATAGTGTATCCCTGCGCGGCTAATTAGGACCGGCCAGCGTTCGGCGGCATGCGTGACCCCGGCACGTGGTGTGCTGATAGCATATCCCTGCGGCTAATTAAGACCGGCCAGCGATGTTCGGCGGGGGCAGCAGCGGGCAGCGGTAGATGGAAGAAGAGGATCGGGGAGCCAGGATTGGAGCCAGGAACGCGGCGGCAGGAGCAGGTAATGTATATAGTGCTTCCCTGCGCACTTCTGCATCCCGAAATCCGTACCTTCGCCGCATAAGACGCACCCACTTTTCCCCCAACATTTTGGGGAAGAAAAAGTGCGTCTTATACGGCGAAAAATACGGTACATATCTGATTGTGACTGTATATACAGTGGAGGAAATAATTATTTGACCCCTCACTGATTTTGTAAGTTTGTCCAATGACAAAGAAATGAAAAGTCTCAGAACAGTATCATTTCAATGGTAGGTTTATTTTAACAGTGGCAGATAGCACATAAAAAAGAAAAATCGAAAAAATAACCTTAAATAAAAAATAGCAACTGATTTGCATTTCATTGAGTGAAATAAGTTTTTGAACCCTCTAACAATAAAAGACTTAATACTTAGTGGAAAAACCCTTGTTTGCAAGCACAGAGGTCAAACGTTTCTTGTAATTGATGACCAAGTTTGCACACATTTTAGGAGGAATGTTGGTCCACTCCTCTTTGCAGATCATCTCTAAATCCCTAAGGCTTCGAGGCTGTCTCTGTGCAACTCTGAGCTTGAGCTCCCTCCATAGGTTTTCTATTGGATTAAGGTCCGGAGACTGACTAAGCCACTCCATGACCTTAATGTGCTTCTTCTTGAGCCACTCCTTTGTTGCCTTTGCTGTATGTTTTGGGTCATTGTCGTGCTGGAACACCCATCCACGACCCATTTTCAGTTTCCTGGCAGAGGGAAGGAGGTCGTCGTTGAGGATTTCACGATACATGGCTCCGTCCATTTTCCCGTTAATGCGATTAAGTTGTCCTGTGCCCTTAGCAGAAAAACACCCCCAAAGCAAAATGTTTCCACCCCCATGCTTGACGGTGGGGACGGTGTTTTGGGGGTCATAGGCAGCATTTTTCTTCCTCCAAACACAGCGAGTTGAGTTAATGCCAAAGAGCTCTATTTTGGTCTCAGCAGACCACAGCACCTTCTCCCAGTCACTCACAGAATCATTCAGGTGTTCATTGGCAAACTTCAGACGGGCCTGCACATGTGCCTTCTTGAGCAGGGGGACCTTGCGAACCCTGCAGGATTTTAATCCATTGCGGTGTAATGTGTTTCCAATGGTTTTCTTGGTAACTGTGGTACATGCTAATTTGAGGTCATTCACTAACTGCTCCCGTGTAGTTCTAGGATGCTTCTCAGAACCATTGACACCCCACGAGGTGAGATCTTGCGTGGAGCCCCAGAGCGAGGTCGATTGATGGTCATTTTGTGCTGCTTCCATTTTCGAACAATCGCACCAACAGTTGTCACCTTCTCTCCCAGCTTCTTGCTAATGGTTTTGTAGCCCATTCCAGCCTTGTGCAGGTCTACAATTTTGTCTCTGACATCCTTGGACAGCTCTTTGGTCTTTCCCATGTTGGAGAGTTTGGAGTCTGCTTGATTGATTGATTCTGTGGACAGGTGTCTTTTATACAGGTGACTAGTTAAAACAGGTGTCCTTAATGAGGGTGACTAATTAATTGAGTAGAAGTGTCTAACCACTCTGTGGGAGCCAGAACTCTTAATGGTTGGTAGGGGTTCAAAAACTTATTTCACTCAATGAAATGCAAATCAGTTGCTATCTTTTATTTAAGGTTATTTTTTCGATTTTCCTTTTGTTGTGCTATCTGCCACTGTTAAAATAAACCTACCATTGAAATGATACTGTTCTGAGACTTTTCATTTCTTTGTCATTGGACAAACTTACAAAATCAGTGAGGGGTCAAATAATTATTTCCTCCACTGTATGATGTGTACACAGGAATCTCTTATATATATACTAAATAACATCTATGCTGTAAGAATAAAGCCTGATGTGTAGCTGTGTCACTAATAGAGATGGTCAACGAGATGGAAATAATTCTGCATTGATGCTGATTTATGCAAATGTATGCACTCCCTTTGCTGATGAAATCAAATAATTTGATATGTTGTTTAAATTTGGTTTGGTGACTACAAATTAAAGGGTACCCGAGACGGATGAAAAGTAAAGTTTTATACATACCTGGGGCTTCCTCCAGCCGCCTTCAGGATAATCAGTCCCTCGTTGTCCTCCTCAACCACCCGGATCTTCTGCTATGAGTCCTGGTAATTCAGCCAGTCAGCGCTGTCCGGCCGCATGCCGCTCCCACAGCCAGGAACATTCTGCACCTGCGCAATAGTGCTGCACAGGTGTAGTATGTTACTGGCGGCGGAGTGTGTGCATGCGCACTACGCCCGACTGGCTCAAGTACCTGGACTTATAGCAGAAGATCCAGGTGGTTGAGGAGGACAACGAGGGACTGATTATCCTGAAGGCGGCTGGAGGAAGCCCCAGGTATGTATAAAACTTTAATTTCATCTGTCTCAGGTTTACTTTGTTACACAGTAGTACTATACTCTACATATGCACTCCCCACAGAGCTGCAGGGAATCCACTGAGAATGCTGTGCACATTGAATACAGAGGTGTTGTCTGTTTACAATCTCCTCATTCCCCTGCAGAGTACCTGCACATCATTCTTACATGTACCCACACTTACATTGCCTAGGGCCTGATAGATGTTCTTTGTTCCGGTTTGTACCTTTTACAAGTACTCTTACCAAGGACTAGTTTTAGTCTAAAGGGAATAAATATAGTAGTCTACATATCCTTCTCACTTCAGTCGTCTTGTAAAATTCCTAAGCGTTGGCAGTTGAGACGAATTTCATGTTACATACTTTTAATCAACAAAATTGTAATATGCAAATTAGAGGAGTCGAGGAGTCGGAGGAATCCTAAACTGAGAAGTCGGAGTCGGTGGATTTTTGGACCGACTCCACAGCCCTGCAGACTACTCCTCACGGCTTAGGTCCCCTAAAATGCCAGGGCAGTTTAGGAACCCCACAAGTGACCCCATTTTAGAAAGACAACACCCCAAGATATTCTGTTAGGAGTATGGTGAATTCATAGATTTTTTTTTTTATTTTTTTTGTCACAAGTTAGCGGAAATTGATTTGATTTTTTTTTTTTTTTTTTACACACAATTGTCCATTTACAGAGATATTTCTCCCACCCAGCATGGGTATGTGTAAAAATACACCCCAAAACACATTATACTACTTCTCCTGAGTATGGCGATACCACGTGACACTTTTTTGCAGCCTAGGTGCGCTAAGGGGCCCAACGTCCTATTCACAGGTCATTTTGAGGCATTTGGTTTCTAGACTACTCTTCATGGTTTAGGGCCCCTAAAATGCCAGGGCAGTATAGGAACCCCACAAGTGACCCCATTTTAGAAAGAAGACACCTCTAGGTATTCTGTTAGGTGTATGATGAGTTCATAGAAGATTTTATTTTTTGTCAAGTTAGCGGAAATTGATTGAAAAAAACAAACAAAAAAAACCCACCAATTTCCGCTAACTTTTGACAAAAAATAAAATCTTCTATGAACTCATCATACACCTAACAGAATACCTTGGGGTGTCTTTTTTTCTAAAATGGGGTCACTTGTGGGGTTCCTATACTGCCCTGGCATTTTAGGGGCTCAAAACCGCGAGGAGTAGTCTGGAATCTAAATGCTTCAAAATGACCAGGGGTAAAAGCATCTGCAAATTTTGATAACAGGTGGTCTATGAGGGGCCGAATTTTGTGGAACCGGTCATAAGCAGGGTGGCCTCTTAGATGACAGGTTGTACTATTGGCACTGAAGTGCAGGAAGCGCAGGATGTAGGATGTTCTCAAATCTTGACCTGGACATGGCAGCAGAGAACATGGGCATGTGATGTATTGGGTGCGTAGACCAATATGACCGCAATACATTCTTTTTTGACTAGACCCTTGTTAAGGAGAAGGCCCCAAAAAATGTTCCATTTGGAAACTTGGAGTGGTTTCCACCGAAAAGGCTGGGCATAGTAGCTTCTTGGATTGGTGGTTGCGTATTGTGTGGCATAACGGTTGGTCTCAGCCACAATTAAGTCGTAGAGACCAGCAGTGATCAGAAAAAAAAATTCTGTCACTGCGGTGGGGTGGGTGAGGGTTTGGCCGGGTGATCAGAAGCCCGCAGGGGGCAGATTAGGGCCTGATCTGATGGATAGGAGTGCTAGGGGGTGACAGGTGGTGATTGATGGGTGTCTCGGTATGATTAGAGGGGAGAATAGATGCAAGCAATGCACTGGCGAGGTGATCAGGGGGGTCTGAGGGTGTGTGCGGGTGATTGGTTGCCCGCAAGGGTCAGATGAGGGTCTGATCTGATGGGTAGCAGTGACGGGGTGATGGGATTTTAGGGGTGAGAACAGATGTAAATAATGCACTGGAGAGGTGATCGGGGGGGGGGGGGGGGGTCTGAGGGTGTGGGTGGGTGTTTGTGTGTCTGCAAGGGGCAGATTAGAGTCTGATCTGATGGGTAGCAGTGACAGGTGGTGACGGGGTGATTGATATGTGATCAGGGTGTGATTAGAGGGGAGAATAGATGCAAGCAATGCACTGGCGAGGTTATCAGGGGGGGGTCTGAGGGCGATCTGAGGGTGTGGGCGGGTAGTTGGGTGCCCGCAAGGGGCCGATGAGGGTCTGATCTGATGGGTAGCAGTGACAGGGGGTGATGGGTGATTAAAGGGTAAACCGGATGTATCACCACTTGAGAGGTGATCTGAGGGTGTGGGCGGGTGATCAGCAGGTTAGGATCTGATGGATGGCAGTGACAGGGGGTGATTGACAGGTGATCAGTGGGTGATTACGGGGGAGAATAGATGTATACAGTACACGGGGGGGGGGGGGGGGGGGTCTGGGGAGGATCTGAGGGTGTGTGTGTGTGTGTGTGTGTGTGGGGGGGGTGATCAGGAGCCCCCAGGGGGCAGTTTAGGACCTAATCTAAAACAGCATTGACAGTGACAGAGTGACAGAGGGTGATTGGGTGATTAGGGGGGTGATTGGGTGCAAAAAGGGGTCTGAGGGGGGCTGTGGGCAATCAGGGGGAAGGGGGGGCAGAATCAGTATGCTGGTGTGTTTACTAGGGGGGCTGCCTCCTGCTCTGATGGTCCCTCGATCACTGGGACCACCAGGGTAGGAGGCAGCCTGTATAATACTTTGTATACATTTCAAAGTGTATTATACACTTTGTTTGCTGCAGATCGGGGGTTAACAACCCGCTGGCGCTGCTAAATAGCTGTTGGGTTGACATCGCGGGTGGGCGGAGCCTAATGCCGGCGGATGCGTGCGCATCCATGGCTAATTAGTCTCCCAGGAGCCGCCGCTGATTGGTGTTCCGCGTTCCTGGGGGTGCCACTTTGCCGATGCCCATAGGTAGTGGGCGGTCGGCAAGTGGTTAAAGTGTACCAGAGCTGAGGGGGGGGGGGAAGTTTTATACATACCTGGTGCTTCCTCCATCTCCATGTGCTCGGCTCGCTCCCACGCCGCCGTCCTCAGTCTTCTCCGTCTTCTGTACTGGGTCCCGTAAATTCCTCCAGTGGGGCCAGTCTGCACAAGAGAAGTGCGCCCTTTACGTGTCTCTCCGGCAGCTGGAGATGCACGTAAATAGCGCACTTCACTTGAGTCAGACTGGCCACGATGAAGAAGACTGAGGACGGCGGCGTGGGAGCGATCTGAACACATGGAGCTGGAGGAAGCCTCAGGTATGTATAAATTTCCCCCCCCCCCTCCCCCCTCCGCTCTGGTTTCCTTTAGGGCTGGTTCAGATGGACGCTTGCGGAGCGTTTACCGCAAGCGTTCGGAACGTCGCGGTAAACGCTCCCATTCAAGTGAATGGGAGCGTTTACACCGAGCTTTTGCGCGCGTTTGCACGATCGTGGCGTTCGGGTCCCGATTTTCACGAGCGTTTGAGCTGCCCCTGGAAGCAACATGTGACTTCCAGGGGGCGGCCAACCGCGACGGCTAATGTCCCCCTAGGGGAACAAAAAACGCGACCGCATCGGAACGCGACGCGAAGGCTACTGAAAGCCTGACCGCGCAGCCGCCGCAATGCCCTCAAACGCGACGCCACGCAGACGTCCGTCTGAACCAGCCCTTAAAGGAAACCCAAGGTGAGAGGGATATGGAGGCTGCCATATTTATTTCCTTTTAAATATTAGTTGCCTGGCTGTCCTGCTTATACCGTGTCTCTAATACTTGTAGCCGTAGACCCTGAACAAGCATGCAGCATATCAGGTACTCTGACTTTACTGGTTTAGTCATGTGCTTGTTTTAGGGTTTTGACTCAGACACTACTTATGCCAAAAGATCAACAAGGCTGCCAGGCAACTGGCATTGCTTACAAGGAAATAAATGTCAGCCTTTATATCCCTCTCACCTTGGGTTCCCTTTAAGGGAGTCCTGGCCCTGGAATGGTGTGATGGGGATGCCTCTGGAGGATCTAGAGGTAGGCGTGAGCATCACAGTTCAGATTCCACATTTTGAGCCTTTAAAGTGTACCAGAGATGTTCAGTGGTAAAGATTTGATACTTAACCTCCTGGTCGTGGTCGTTGGGCACGCCGGAGGATTTGCAGCTGACAGTCCCCCAGTATAATTTTTTGCGATCTGATAGTTCTAATACCTTCAGCTAGCACTAGGCTAGCTAGCAGTGGTTGCCAGCATCCTTAGATTACTTTTGATCCCCCCCGATCACCGCTAAATACGTTACCCAGCCTATATCCAAAGATCACGGCAGCCTCTCCGAACAGCTCCGTTCTTCTCTATGGGGAGGATCGAACATGACGACATGATGTCGGCGATGTCATGCGTAGACCCGATCCTCCCCATAGAGAGGACCGGAGATGTGCAGGGAGGCTGGATCCAGGGGGGTAACGTTTTTAGGGGGGGGTCAAAAGTAATCTAAGGATGCCAGGCACCACTGCTAGCTAGCCTAGTGCTAGCTGAAGCTATTACAACTATCAAATCGCAAAAAATTATACTGGGGGACTCCTGGGGACAGCCGGTGGTATGCCCGACACAGTGTCGGGCGTACCGCTGAGGAGGTTAATCGGGGCTTCCTGCAGCCTCATACGCTTGTCTGAGTCCTTCGGCATCCTCCTTTGGTCTGCTGATCAGCCCTGGTAACAGGCTCAGTCAGGTCCAGTCTGGGTCTTCTGCGCATGCGCAGACCTCCTGTGCACATCCACATTGTGACAATGGTGGAGAGAAGTTAATGTAGACAAGTAGCATTTGCTGCTATACATTGGCCTTTGTGGGAATTTGATAGCTTTTGGGCCATCTATATCTCTCTCAGCAACTCTGACTTTTGAAGCGTAACCAAGTTTCTGGTGGGTAAGTACCTTTTGCAATTCCAAAAGCCTTACTGGTGTGAGGGTACCTCGTTTGGCCTTTTCATGCCCTTATCTCTTTGTAAATAATAATTAAAAACTACACTCCTATGAGTCACCTTATACTTGTGCGATAAAACTATTGCAGAGACCATATAGATTTAGTATTGCCAAACTGTTAGGCATTTCTTTGCAGTGCCAAAAGAGAGAGAATCTGTGCCTAGCAGCACAACAACAATGGCCACCAGATGAGATGTGACCACTTCACAAATTAGGGGTTTTACCCCTTGAGCACCAGAGCAATTTTCACCTTTCAGCGCTCCTTCCATTCATTCGTCTATAACTTTATCATTACTTATCACAATGAAATGAACTATCTTGTTTTTTTCGCCACCAATTAGGCTTCCTTTAGGTGGGACATTATGCCAAGAATTATTTTATTCTAAATGTGTTTTAATGGGAAAATTGGAAAAAATGTATTCAGTTTTCGGCCTTTATAGTTTTTAAATAATGCATGCTACTGTAATTAAAACCCATGAAATGTATTTGCCCATTTGTCGCGGTTATAAAACATTTTAAATTATGTCCCTATAACAATGTTAGGCACCAATATTTTATTTGGAAATAAAGGTGCATTTTTTTCAATTTTGCGTTCATCCCTAATTACAAGCCCATAGCGTGTAAAGTAACAGTGTTATACCCTCTTGACATAAATATTTAAAAAGTTCAGTCCCTAAGGTAACATTTTTTTTTTTTTTTTTTTAATTAAAAAAAAATTGGGGAGTGTGGGAGGTAATGAGTTAATTTTTTGTGTATAACTAATCTATTTCTATATGAAAAATGCTTTAGGGTGTAGTTTTACTCTTTGGCCACAAGATGGCCACAGTAACTTTTTGTTTATGCGTCCGGAAGGACACTTGCAGGAAGTGTGTGTGTTTTTTTTTTTTTCACAATGATCGCGCTGCTTCTCGTAGAAGCAGCTGATCATTGCGGGGGCTTGGATCAACGAACGGAAACGTTTTTTCCCGTCCATTGATCGGCGGGCGGCGGCGTGCACGAGCGCGGGTGCGCGCGGACGAGCGAGCGGGAGCGGCGTCAGGTGCCGATTTCTCCGTCCCTTGGTGTTAACAGGGTGGAAAAATGGACGGAGAAATCACGTCCAGGCGGCTGCTGCTGGACTCACGTGCTGCGCGCTCCTGCATGCTCACATGCTGCCCCCTGGTAGCCAGGGGATCAATGAATGCCATACATTGATCTAAGTCCCCTGCAGAAAAACTGACGGCCTGTTATCAGAGGCCGCAGTCTTTCCGCACGGAAAAAGTTTTTTTTTCCGTCTTCATGGTTCCTGATCGCTTCGATCATTGTGCTTCCAGGGCTAAGAGAAAAAAATCTCACTGTGGCCATCTTGTGGCCAAATAGTAAAACTACATTTACATACATTTTTTTTAACCTCCTTGGCGGTATGGACGAGCTCAGCTTTGCTTGCTGCGTGTTGGGGATGATCGCCGCCGATGCGCCGCTACCCACTGCGTAACACCGACCCCCCCCCCCCCCTCGAGACCCCTGTGCAGCCTGGCCAATCAGTGCCTTTCTGACGTCATGGCGACGGGGGAAGCTCTAAAGAAAATCCTGTTTAGAACGGGATTTCCTTATGGGTAATAGCGCCGGCAGCGATCGGAGGGGTGGGAGGGATGCGGAAGGGAGGGGGGCATCATGTAGCTAGTGCTAGGCCAGCTACATGATTTAAAAAAAAAAAAAATTCAAAAAATAATGCCGCGCGTCCACCCTGGCGCAAACAATAGAACGCCAGGGCGGTTAATACAATAAACCCACGTTATCACATTTAAAATGAACTGTTTGTTTCCCGCACCAAAAATTACCTTAATAAATTTAATGAAAAAAAAAATTACAATAAAACAAAACACATAAATAGTTACCTGTCTGAACTTTTTAAATATGCACAGGAAGAGGGTATATTACGAACATTTAATTATAAGCTTGTAAATAGTGATGGATGCAAAACTCAAAAAATGCACCTTTTTTATTTCCAAATAAAATGTTGGCGCCATACATTGTGATAGGGCCAAAATTTAAATGGTGTAATAACCGAGACAAATGAGCAAATAAAATACATAGGTTTTAATTATGGTTGCATGTATCTTAAAACTATAATGGCCGAAAACTGAGAAATGATTTTTTTTCTATTTTCCCTTCATATTCCTGTTTAAAATGCAATTAGGAAAAAAAAATTCTTAGCAAAATTTACCACCCAAAGAAAGCCTAATTAGTGGTGTAAAAAACAAGATGCAGATCAATTCATTGTGATAATTAGTGATCGTTATTGGCGAATGAAAGGGAGGTGAATATTGCTCTGTTGCATAAGGTGAAAAATCACTGCAGGCTGAGGAATAGTAAAAGTAGAATATCGGGAAATTTACCTATATTCTACTACATTCATACCAGTGTTCTCCCCAGGCGTGTGACATGAAAAAGTACACGGGTGGTAAGAGATTAGAATGCAGGGCCAGCACTTCTCTGCACAATACTGCTTACAGCAAAGGAGGAGGTGAGTTGATGACAGCCGGGTACTTAGAAAAACTAGCCGAGTGGAGGACCCGTCTAAAAGAGCTTGGGGAGAACACTGCATACTAATATTTACCAGACTTTTACTATGACCTAATCTCTTCCTACTCTTCACACAAGAACCCTCTGCTGGTGGTGCCTAGCCTTTAACACCCCCCCCCCCCAAGTTGGCACCTAACCTTAAATCCCACCCCACCCCCTTACTCCTGAGCAACTTATCTTAACCCCTTCTACCTAACCTTAACCCATTCGCGTTCCATCGTTTTCACTTGAGAAATGTTCACCTCCCATTCATTAGCCTATAACTTTATCACTACATATCACAATGAACTGATCTATATCTTGTTTTTTCCACCACCAATTAGGCTTTCTTTGGGGGGTACATTTTGCTAAGAGCCACTTTACTGTAAATGCATTTTAACAGGAAGAATAAGAAAAAAACCCGGAAATAAATCATTATTTCTCAGTTTTCAGCCATTATAGTTTTTAAAATAATACATGCCTAAATCTGGTCTAAATGGGTTGACTCTTCAGACACAACCATTCCTAACCTAGATGTTACTGTCTCAGTTCAGGATACTGCCATATAGTTGCCAGTATACTTTGATTCATAATACACCAGGAGTTTTTGGTTTGAGTCTTACTGAATTAAAATTTGCATAGTATGCTACATGTACTCACATACTCTCTACTTATACATTGATGCTATGTTTTCTATGTATGCACTGATTAAATACAACGCTGTCACCTTTACTCCATTAACTAAATCTGGAATCTTACCCACTTTGGTTTAAATCTTTTCTCCTCTTGGGAGCTGTTTGTATGTTTAAAATTTTTCAATAAAAAATCTCTTCTAAAAAAAAAAATACATGCCTCCATAATTAAAACTCACGTATTGTATTTGCCCATATGTACCGGTTATTACACCATTACAATTATGTCCCTATCACAATGTATGGTGACAATATTTTATTTGGAAATAAAGGTGCATTTTTTTCCGTTTTGCATCTATCACTATTTACAAGTTTAAAATTAAAAAAAAATATAGAAATATTTCACCTTTACATTGATATTTAAAAAGTTTAGACCCTTAGGTAAATATTTACATGTTTTTTTTTTATTGTAATTTTTTTAATTTATATTAAACATATTATTTGGGTATTTTTGGGAGGGTGGGATGTAAACAATGGTTTTATAATGTAAATATGTTTTGAGTTTTATTTTTTTTTTACTTTTAGTTGTAGTTTTACTTTTTGGCCACAAGATGGCAGCCATAAGTTTATTTACATGACGTCACTCTAAGCGTAACATACGCTTAGAGAGACGCATGGGGGAGGTAACAGCCAGAAAAAGCGCAGCTTCCGAGAGAAGCTGTCGCTTTTTCAGCGGGCGAGAGGAATCAGTGATTGGGCACCATAGCCCGATTCACTGATTGCCTGGCTAACGAACCGCGGGACGGGAGCGCGCGGTAGCGCGCATTGTTCCTGGACGTAGTTTCTACGTCCAGGAACTAAAATAGGTTAAAATGAACCTTCGGACTAAAAATCTATTCAGCAGAACTGAAAAGGCTTGGTGTTTCTTTTAGGCTCCTTGCACACTGCATGCGATTCTGATTCAGATTCTGCTTTTTAATTGTTTTTTACATCTGATTCCGATTTTTAATCTTTACTGCATGGTGCATTATTTGATCCGTTTTTCTTTTGAATGTATTCAGGGAAAATCTGAAAGGAAAACTGAATCGGAATCGCAAAACGGATTTGCAGTGTGCAGGGAGCCTAACAGTTTCACAGCATCAGCACTTAGTTTTTTTTTTTTTCCAAAGCATCATTTTTAGCTGCATTTTTAACTAAGCTCCACCCATCAAAGAAAACTGCTCAGGGGATCAGCACACCGGACAGTTGGAACTGTCTCATGCTCCCTGTCACATCCTTTAAACCAAAAAGATGGTTGCCCCCATGAAATCAAACATTTGCCTGTTCTTTTAAAACAGGGGCTATAAGAGATTATATTGCCTAACGTAGGTTTTATTAATAAGATTCCCATATGCTATGATACTAAACTGACACTAACATTGTTTCTTCTGTTTAGGGTACACTATTACAATGTCTGAGAGGTACTCCAAAATAGAAGATGAAACTTTTCCAAGCTTCTTAGCAGAGTCCATAAATAGCAATGTCAGTGAAACGCTAGAAAACTGCACCCTCACTTCAAACTTGGGTTTGCCAGTGGCTGCATCTACTGGTGCTAAAGCTCGCAGTGCTTTTGAAAGGTAAGCTTGGTAAATGCATTCATTTTCATGCATGTTTCCGTACTGGTTGTTAATGCGGATCAGTTATCTTCATAATTGTCATATTTCAAAAAGTGAATTGAGGATTAGCCCATCTATGGGCAATTAGCAACAAGTGCCTACTCTGTGCAGCCAATTACTCACTCATGCAGGAAAGTTGAAGGTTTCTAGGCATTCCATTCTCCATGAAATGCTGTATAGATACCAGGCTGCCAGAGAAGTGCAATTACACAAATTGAGAGGTGAATCCTAGTGTTCCCAAGAACTAAAGGACCCATGACAAACCAGAAACCAAGCTGCTGTTGTGCTATTTATGCTCACAAAGGTGGGTTGCAAACTTTCCAACCACTAATAGGAGGTGGAGCCTGCCACAGCTTGGGTTTTCCAGGTACTGTGCTGCAGGAATTGGGTGGTTGCATTCCTAATTAGTTCCTCCCAACAGCAGTGTAATACAACTGGACAATGGCAATATTTGGAGTCATCCGATATGATAAAACACTTAGAAAGGAGAGGAAGGGTCTTACCTCTTTTGAAAAATGTTAGGCCAGAGATTACTGAAAAAAATAACTTGAGCACCAATATTAGACAAATTCTTTTTCCAATTATTTCTGGCCTAAATTCCTCAGGAGAAGCAAGACAAATACTGCCTCTTTCCTCTCATTTTCAAACTGTTTTCAAAAGTGCTTTATCACACCTGGCACTTCCTCTGTCAAGTGCAATTTCATTTTGTGGAAACTCTTAAAGTGGACCTGAACTCTTGCACAGGACAGACGGAAAACGTATAGAAATGCACCCTGTATGTATTTATAGGTTTAGCCTGTTTAATTCACCCTCATCTGTGACTAATCACAGGTTGTAATATGATCCCTTAGGCCGATTTCACACTATAAACTGGTAGCAGCAATGCGTCGCTTCTGCCACACTGCATCACCAAAAACGGGCCTTGGGGGCATTCCGTGTTACTACGCGGTATTCCCCATCTGGCATTGGGCCAAGCAGGAAGTGACGCTTGTGGTCAATTCCTGTTTTGGAGTCCCCGCGTCGCCATAAACTAACATAACTTCCGGGCCGATGCAGGTCGCCGCAGAAGACGTGCGGTAACATAGTTCTGGACCTATGTCGAGGATGTGGGGAAAGCGTCACTTCCACCGTGCAGTACTGTGGCTGTATGAAAGTCACCATAGACTTTCATTGCCCGGCGGTGGGGTGCGATAAAAAATACCGCCCCGGTGTGAAAGGACTGCCACGGCAGAGACCTAATAGGTATACTTAGATTAACAATATGTCTGCTTCCATGAAAGCAGGAAGTAGAAACACTACAGATTTATTGCAGGATTGTATTAGCGGTAACAGACATTTTTTTTCTTTTAAGGTTTTGCTGTTGTATATCTTATAGTGCAGAGAGGAAGTTCTAAGTTCAGGTCCGCTTTAAGGGCCCGTTTCCACTATAGCGGTGCGGAATCGCCGTAAAATCACCGCGGACAAAATCGCATCCGGATGCGATTTCACATGCGTTTTTCACTGCGATTTCGCATAGGGTAGTAAGTGTGCGATTTTAACCATGTCACTGCCTGTGTGAATTAACATTGGTACCTATGCGAAATCGCGGGGAAAACGCATGCCAAAAACGTATGCGATTTCCCTATTAAATACATTGCGTGCCATTCGCATGCATTCCACACACAAGCGAATTCTGAGGGCTCTGCTGTGTAGAACAATCCTGCACAGAAAAACGCTCAGGAAAACTGACAAGTGGAAACAGGCCTATCCACTTGTATTGGCTATGCGAATCCGCATGCGAACAACGCATGCGGATTCGCGATAGTGGAAACGGGCCCTAAGCCTTGTACACGCATATGAGGCATGTTAGTGCTCAGTAGTGGCGCTGGACAGAAACGCCAGACATCTGAAAACAGCCACAGCCATGCTTGGATGCAACATGTCACGGTTCTCTGCAGCCAGGTAACGCCACTGCATGTGAAATGCTGGCACACATAAAGTTACTACTGCGCTCGTGGATGGCAGGCTGGACCGTGATCTGCCCAACAAGTGCCCAGGTCAGCTGTCTGTCTGAAAGAGGCCTAATAAATGTTAATTGCCTTCCCCAAACAGATTTGATAAGATGGAGAAAAGGTATAAGTTGTTAAAGATTTCATCTTTCTGGGTTCAAAGATATCTGTAGATGGTGACTGCAGCCATGAGACTGAGTCGCTGGTTACTTGGAGGAAATTACAAATTTGGACAACCAGTAGTATCAAATGACTGTGAAAGTGACTACAAAAAATGTGTAGAAAAATTGATGCTTTGGAATTGTGGGTTTGCAGAAAGCTACTGAGAGTTCCCTGGACTGCCAGAAGATCTAACCAGTCAATACTTAGAGAACCCGAGGTGTCATATGATAATCCTAACCGGACCGAGAGGCATGTCGTGTGCACGATGACATGCCTCTGGGTCATTGTACCGCCACTCAGGAGGTTTTGTTACTTTTTACATTAAATGTGTCCCAAATGACTGTAAAGCCTATAGCTAGCACTAGGCTAGCTAGTAGAAGTGTTGGGCACGCCGCTCCCCAGTTAATACATTACCCAGCCTGGATCCAGTGATCGGCGCAGCCTCCCCGGACAGCGCCGGTCTTCTCTATGGGGAGGATCGCACATGACATCATGCGCAAACCTGTTCCTCCCCATAGAGAGACCGGAGCTGTGCATGGAGGCTGTGCGATAGCTGGATCCAGGGGGGGTAATGTATAAACGGGGGGATCGCAGGAGAGCGGCGGGTTCCCGACACTTTTACTAGCTAGCCTAGTGCTAGCTAAAGGCTTTAGTCATTTGGGACAATTATTTAATTATGGGAGACTCCTGGGGCCACAGAGCCCGACACAGTGTAGAACATACCGCTAAGGAGGTTAAATAAGGTCAGAATTTTCACTAGAAATGTTGATACTACCATTGAAACTTAAAACAGATTCTTTGGCGAAATCCTTGATGCTTGAAAAAATTGTGGGCGAAGGAAGAGGATTTCAGCAGAGGCTAAGATGGATAGGCCGTATATGTGAAGCTATGAACATGCCCATGCAACAGCTGACAGAAGCCGTAGTTGACACACATCTTGAGTTCTGAATTGCATATGGACGCAAAGAGTTGGAGTTGACTAAGTGAGGAGGAGGAACAGACTTGATCCTAGGCCAGTGATCTGCAAACTTGGCTCTCCAGCTGTTAAGGAACTACAAGTCCCACAATGCATTGCAGAAGTGACAGCCACAGTCATGATTCATAAAGGCAATTGCATTGTGTGACTTGTGGTTCCTTAACAGCTGGAGAGCCAAGTTTGCAGATCACTGTCTTAGGCTATGGTGGCAGAGAGAGATATAGGGTTGTGGAGTCTGTATATACATCTTTTGGCTCCTTTTTTGGACTCCGCAGTTCCTCTGACTGCATACAGGATATGAATTATTTTTATCAAGAGGCTACAAAGTATAGTTACTTCACCAGTAATAAGATAAATTAGTCAGTACAAGGAAGATGGAGGATAGAATGAATCAAGGATCCCACTTCTCTAATTGCTCAGTTCTCTGATATTGTACAAAACGTTATGTTAAAGTGAACCTGAACTCTTTGCAGAGTTCCCCAACCCTGTCCTCAAGGCCCACCAACAACAGTACATGTTTTGCAGGAAACCACAAACATGCACAGGTGAGGTAATTAGTGTCCCAGAAGAGCTGATGAACCACCTCTGTGGATTTCCACAAAACATACACTGTTGGTGGGCCTTGAGGACAGGGTTGGGGAACTCAGTTGTACAGGACAGAAGGAAAACCTATAGAAATGCACTCTGTATGTATTTATAGAGTTTAGCCCATCTAATCTCCACTTATTTGTGTCTAATTATAAGTTGTAATTTTATCTCTTCCCTTTTTCACCTGACTGCCATGGCAGATATGCAGATAAGCTCATTTGAAAGGCACAGGATGTGAACAATATGTCTGCTTTCATGAAAGCAGGAAGTAGACTCATTGCAGATTTATTGAAGGATGTTTATCAGCTGTAACAAAGAAATGTTTTTCTTTTAAATGTTATACTTTAGAGCAGAGAGGAAGTTCTGAGTTCAGGTCTGTGCAGCTGTGGATAGAAGCATATGTGGAGAGTGCAGACATACCATTGGACACCTGTTGGGATCTAGATAAGTGTTTGGTGTTATGGAGAGGCCAATTAACTTATCAGTATGTTTTGGGTATGTGAGAGTAAACTGAAGTACCCAGAGGAGTCCCATGCAAACATGGGGAAAGCATGCAAACTGCTGATTTTAATGGTAATAAAAATCTCAACCATGGTTAAATGGAACCTCAACTGAGAGGGATATGGATGTTTCCTTTTAAACAGTACCAATTGCTTGGCTGTCCTGCTGATCTCTTTGGCTGCAGTAGT
The DNA here is from genome assembly GCF_040937935.1 of Hyperolius riggenbachi. Lineage (NCBI taxonomy): Eukaryota > Metazoa > Chordata > Amphibia > Anura > Hyperoliidae > Hyperolius > Hyperolius riggenbachi. The sequence continues at coordinate 304,558,005 of NC_090650.1, read as the reverse complement.
GGCTGAATCACACACCTATAACAAGCATGCAGCAAATCCAGTCTGACTTAAGTCAGCACACCTGATCTGCATGCTTGTTCAGGGGCTGTGGCTAATGGTATCAGAGACAGGATCAGCAGGAGAGTCAAGCAACTGGTATACTTTTAAAAGGAAAAATTCCATATCCTTCTCAGTTTGTTCCCTTTAAAGAAACCAAAAGGACAGGTGAGCATCACTCCAGACATTCTAAACTACATGCATGCTTCTGAAGTTTTACTTTTATGTCCCTTGTTTTGACAGATTCATTTCCCCTCTTTTTAGATTTTCAGATGTTCAAGAATCTTATTTGGAAAGTGAAAAAAATCCAGTGACAACAGACAGTTTGGTTAAGTTAAGTCACTCTGGAGGAGGACAAAGTGGAAAGTTTGCCCTGAGCTTTAAGGACAATTTGTAAGTGTTGGAATCCTTGCCGCCCTCCATGTTGTATACCGTATATACTCGCATAGAAGCCAAATTTTTGGGTCCAAAAAAGTGGCCCTAAAGTGGGGGTGTCGGCTTCTATGCGAGTCACCAATTTGATGCGTATGTCAGTATATCTACGGACCTGTTCTGTGCCCCTGGATGTTTGTGGAGTGCAGATCTGATCCTCTGTCCCCTGCAAGGCCGCTCAGCACCAGTGTCAGCCGGCATATCATTGCTGCACTCTGCACACATCCAGGGGAACAGAACAGGTCACTAGATACACTGACACATACAGCAGCCCCTGCAAGATCTGCTCCCCTCTGCCCATACCAGTTACAGTATGGGTCCTGGTGGCTCTTCTCAGCACATTTCTGCCTGGTAAGGGTCATCCTTCTTGGCACTATTTAGTTTGGGGTTGTTGGTTTCTTGATATATATTGCACAGCATTTGCACTTTTTGTATACATCTTACCAAAATACTTAGCTTATTATTGCTGCTAGAGATATTATAGGAGAATTGCCTGTTTTGTGACTTATACGGTATGTGTGTAATTGCCCATTTTCTTTATTATGTATACCCTCCTGGTATGGTTAATAATCATAGTTAATACACACTAGTCTGGTTTGTATCTTCAGTCGGACTGTATTCATACAGTAAACGGGGGCTACGCTGGGGAGGGGGATTATGAGTCAAACATTTTTTTTCCTACTTTTTAAGGGAAAAGTGGGTACCTCGGCTTATATGCGAGTATATACGGTATGTATGTTTGTGCGGACTAGATGGCTAAAATGTCGTATACTACTGCTGCTTAGATGAACATAAATAAACTACTTTACACTCTCCTTAACCAGCTGAGCGGTCTGGACGAGCTCAGCTCGTCCAGTACCGCTGGAGCCTGCCGCTCAGGCCCTGCTGGGCCGATTTGGCTCAAATAAAAAGCAGCACACGCAGCCGGCACTTTGCCAGCCGCGTGTGCTGCCTGATCCAGCGGCGATCCGCCGCATGCAGCGGCGAAAGAGGGTCCCCCCAGCCGCCTGAGCCCAGCGTAGCCGGAACAAAAAGTTCCAGACAGCGCTAAGGGCTGGATCGGAGGCGGCTGACGTCCATGACGTCACTCCGCTCGTCGCCATGGCGACGAGGTAAGCGAAACACGGAAGGCCGCTCATTGCGGCCTTCCGTGTTATTTCTGGCCGCCGGAGGCGATCAGAAGATCGCCTCCGGAGCGCCCTCTAGTGGGCTTTCATGCAGCCAACTTTCAGTTGGCTGCATGAAATAGTTTTTTTTTATTAAAAAAAAAACCCTACCACAGCCTCCCTGGCGATCTTAATAGAACGCCAGGGTGGTTAAAGAGACTCTGAAGCCAGATTACAAATGGCTTTTTACCTTCTATTCATCTGAGGCATGTTTGCCCCTGCTACAACGCCGCTATCCTGCGGCAGAACGAGGGGTCTTTACCCCCAAATCCCCCCTGCAAAATCCACAACTTTCTTGGTCATGGATTTTGCTGCTCATGGAGGCAGAGCTTTCGCTTGTAGCTCTGCCTCCATGCACGTCTATCAGCCGGTGGTTCTCTGCCTCTCCCCGCCCTTCTCAGTGAAGGAAGACTGAGGGGCGGGGAGAGGCAGAGATACGTGCTGATAGACGTGTGTAGAGGCAGAGCTGCTGCTGAAAGCTCTGCCTCTACAGGAAGTGCTCCCCAGGCACCACGGTGGGGATTTGGGGGGTAAAGCCCCCTCGTTGTGCCGCGGAATAGCAGCGTTTTAACAGGGGCAAATGCCTCAGATGTATATAAGGTAAAAAGCCATTTTTAATCTGGCTTCAGTCTCTTTAAAATCCAGAAAAATATTCTGTGTGTATTTTTATTGTAGTGTAGGAATAAGTCTGCGTGGCTCTCCTCCCGGCGATTTATACTATGGGACCCGGCTCGGTACTGTACCCGGGTCCAGCAGCTCGCAGGAAAGAGGAGAGCTGCAGGCTGGATGTGATCTGTTCTTACAGAGAACAGATCACATCTCTATTGTAAAAAAAACCCCTAATATATAGTGTGTGTGTACGTGTGTGTGTACGTGTGTGTGTACGTGTGTGTGTACGTGTGTGTGTACGTGTGTGTGTGTACGTGTGTGTGTACGTGTGTGTGTGTACGTGTGTGTGTACGTGTGTGTGTGTACGTGTGTGTGTGTACGTGTGTGTGTGTACGTGTGTGTGTGTACGTGTGTGTGTGTACGTGTGTGTGTGTACGTGTGTGTGTGCGTACGTGTGTGTGTGCGTACGTGTGTGTGTGCGTACGTGTGTGTGTGCGTACGTGTGTGTGTGCGTACGTGTGTGTGTGCGTACGTGTGTGTGTGCGTACGTGTGTGTGTGTGTACGTGTGTGTGTGCGTGTGTGTGTGTACGTGTGTGTGTGCGTGTGTGTGTGTGTGTGTGCGCACGTGTGTGTGTGTGCACGTGTGTGTGTGCACGTGTGTGTGTGTGCACGTGTGTGTGTACGTGTGTGTGTGTGTACGTGTGTGTGTGTGTGTACGTGTGTGTGTGTACGTGTGTGTGTGTGTACGTGTGTGTGTGTGTACGTGTGTGTGTGTACGTGTGTGTGTGTGTACGTGTGTGTGTGTGTACGTGTGTGTGTGTGTACGTGTGTGTGTGTACGTGTGTGTGTGTGTGTACGTGTGTGTGTGTGTACGTACGTGTGTGTACGTGTGTGTGTGTGTACGTGTGTGTGTGTGTACGTGTGTGTGTGTGTACGTACGTGTGTGTGTGTGTACGTACGTGTGTGTGTGTGTGTGTACGTACGTGTGTGTGCGTACGTGTGTGTGCGTACGTGTGTGTGCGTACGTGTGTGTGCGTACGTGTGTGTGCGTACGTGTGTGTGCGTACGTGTGTGTGCGTACGTGTGTGTGCGTACGTGTGTGTGCGTACGTGTACGTGTGTGTGTGTGTGTGTGTGTGTGTGTGTGTGTGTGTGTGTGTGTGTACATTGTGTGTGTACGGTGTGTGTGTGTGTGTACGGTGTGTGTGTGTGTACGGTGTGTGTGTGTGTGTGTACGGTGTGTGTGTGGGTGTGTGTGTGTACGGTGTGTGTGTGTACGGTGTGTGTGTGTACGGTGTGTGTGTGTGTGTGTGTGTACGGTGTGTGTGTGTGTGTGTGTACGGTGTGTGTGTGTGTGTACGGTGTGTGTGTGTGTGTACGGTGTGTGTGTGTGTGTACGGTGTGTGTGTGTGTGTGTACGGTGTGTGTGTGTGTGTACGGTGTGTGTGTGTGTGTACGGTGTGTGTGTGTGTGTGTACGGTGTGTGTGTGTGTACGGTGTGTGTGTGTGTACGGTGTGTGTGTGTGTGTGTGTGTGTGTGTACGGTGTGTGTGTGTGTGTGTGTGTGTACGGTGTGTGTGTGTGTGTGTGTGTGTGTGTGTGTGTGTGTGTGTGTACGGTGTGTGTGTGTGTGTGTGTGTGTGTACGGTGTGTGTGTGTGTGTGTGTGTGTGTGTACGGGGTGTGTGTGTGTGTGTGTGTACGGTGTGTGTGTGTGTGTGTGTGTGTACGGTGTGTGTGTGTGTGTGTGTGTGTGTACGGTGTGTGTGTGTGTGTGTACGGTGTGTGTGTGTGTGTACGGTGTGTGTGTGTGTGTACGGTGTGTGTGTGTGTGTACGGTGTGTGTGTGTGTGTGTACGGGGTGTGTGTGTGTGTACGGTGTGTGTACGGTGTGTGTACGGTGTGTGTGTGTGTGTGTACGGTGTGTGTGTGTGTGTGTGTGTGTACGGTGTGTGTGTGTACGGTGTGTGTGTGTGTGTGTGTGTACGGTGTGTGTGTGTACGGTGTGTGTGTGTACGGTGTGTGTGTGTGTGTGTGTGTACGGTGTGTGTGTGTGTGTGTGTGTGTACGGTGTGTGTGTGTGTGTGTACGGTGTGTGTGTGTGTGTGTACGGTGTGTGTGTGTGTGTGTGTGTGTGTACGGTGTGTGTGTGTGTGTACGGTGTGTGTGTGTGTGTACGGTGTGTGTGTGTGTGTACGGTGTGTGTGTGTGTGTACGGTGTGTGTACGGTGTGTGTACGGTGTGTGTGTGTGTGTGTACGGTGTGTGTGTGTGTGTGTGTACGGTGTGTGTGTGTACGGTGTGTGTGTGTGTGTACGGTGTGTGTGTGTACGGTGTGTGTGTGTACGGTGTGTGTGTGTACGGTGTGTGTGTGTGTGTGTGTGTACGGTGTGTGTGTGTGTGTGTGTGTACGGTGTGTGTGTGTGTGTACGGTGTGTGTGTGTGTGTGTACGGTGTGTGTGTGTGTGTGTGTGTACGGTGTGTGTGTGTGTGTACGGTGTGTGTGTGTGTGTACGGTGTGTGTGTGTGTGTGTACGGTGTGTGTGTGTGTGTACGGTGTGTGTGTGTGTGTGTGTACGGTGTGTGTGTGTGTGTGTGTGTGTACGGTGTGTGTGTGTGTGTGTGTGTGTGTGTGTGTACGGTGTGTGTGTGTGTGTGTGTACGGTGTGTGTGTACGGTGTGTGTGTACGGTGTGTGTGTACGGTGTGTGTGTACGGTGTGTGTGTACGGTGTGTGTGTACGGTGTGTGTGTACGGTGTGTGTGTACGGTGTGTGTGTACGGTGTGTGTGTGTGTGTACGGTGTGTGTGTGTGTGTGTACGGTGTGTGTGTGTGTGTGTACGGTGTGTGTGTGTGTACGGTGTGTGTGTGTGTGTACGGTGTGTGTGTGTGTGTACGGTGTGTGTGTGTACGGTGTGTGTGTGTGTGTGTGTGTGTGTACGGTGTGTGTGTGTGTGTGTGTGTGTGTACGGTGTGTGTGTGTGTGTGTGTGTACGGTGTGTGTGTGTGTGTGTGTGTGTGTGTGTGTGTGTGTGTACGGGGTGTGTGTGTGTGTGTGTGTACGGGGTGTGTGTGTGTGTGTGTGTACGGTGTGTGTGTGTGTGTACGGTGTGTGTGTGTGTGTGTGTACGGTGTGTGTGTGTGTGTGTACGGTGTGTGTGTGTGTGTACGGTGTGTGTGTGTGTGTACGGTGTGTGTGTGTGTGTACGGTGTGTGTGTGTGTGTACGGGGTGTGTGTGTGTGTACGGTGTGTGTACGGTGTGTGTGTGTGTGTGTACGGTGTGTGTGTGTGTGTGTACGGTGTGTGTGTGTACGGTGTGTGTGTGTGTGTGTGTACGGTGTGTGTGTGTACGGTGTGTGTGTGTACGGTGTGTGTGTGTGTGTGTACGGTGTGTGTGTGTGTGTACGGTGTGTGTGTGTGTGTGTACGGTGTGTGTGTGTGTACGGTGTGTGTGTGTGTGTGTACGGTGTGTGTGTACGGTGTGTGTGTGTGTGTGTGTGTGTACGGTGTGTGTGTGTGTGTGTACGGTGTGTGTGTACGGTGTGTGTGTACGGTGTGTGTGTACGGTGTGTGTGTACGGTGTGTGTGTGTGTGTACTCTGTGTGTGTGTGTGTGTGTGTACGGTGTGTGTGTGTGTGTACGGTGTGTGTACGGTGTGTGTGTGTACGGTGTGTGTGTGTACGGTGTGTGTGTGTACGGTGTGTGTGTGTGTGTGTGTACGGTGTGTGTGTGTGTACGGTGTGTGTGTGTGTACGGTGTGGGTGTGTGTACGGTGTGGGTGTGTGTACGGTGTGGGTGTGTGTGTGTCTACTGTGTGTGTGTGTGTGTGTGTGTACGGTGTGTGTGTGTGTGTGTGTGTGTGTACGGTGTGTGTGTGTGTGTGTGTGTGTGTGTGTGTGTGTGTGTGTGTACGGTGTGTGTGTGTACGGTGTGTGTGTGTACGGTGTGTGTGTGTGTGTGTGTACGGTGTGTGTGTGTGTGTGTGTGTGTGTGTGTGTGTGTACGGTGTACTGTGTGTGTGTACGGTGTGTGTGTGTGTGTGTGTGTGTGTGTGTACGGTGTGTGTGTGTGTGTACGGTGTGTGTGTGTGTCTACGGTGTGTGTGTGTCTACGGTGTGTGTGTGTCTACGGTGTGTGTGTGTCTACGGTGTGTGTGTGTGTGTGTGTGTGTGTACGGTGTGTGTGTGTGTGTGTGTGTGTGTGTACGGTGTGTACGGTGTGTGTGTACGGTGTGTGTGTGTGTGTACGGTGTGTGTGTACGGTGTGTGTGTGTGTGTACGGTGTGTGTGTACGGTGTGTGTGTACGGTGTGTGTGTACGGTGTGTGTGTACGGTGTGTGTGTGTGTGTGTGTGTGTGTGTACGGTGTGTGTGTGTGTACGGTGTGTGTGTACGGTGTGTGTGTACGGTGTGTGTGTACGGTGTGTGTGTACGGTGTGTGTGTACGGTGTGTGTGTGTGTGTGTGTGTGTGTGTGTGTGTGTACGGTGTGTGTGTGTACGGTGTGTGTGTGTACGGTGTGTGTGTGTACGGTGTGTGTGTGTGTGTGTGTACGGTGTGTGTGTGTGTGTGTGTGTGTGTGTGTGTGTACGGTGTGTGTGTGTACGGTGTGTGTGTGTGTGTGTACGGTGTGTGTGTGTGTGTGTACGGTGTGTGTGTGTGTGTGTGTGTGTGTGTGTGTACGGTGTGTGTGTGTGTGTGTGTGTACGGTGTGTGTGTGTGTGTGTGTGTACGGTGTGTGTGTGTGTGTGTGTGTGTACGGTGTGTGTGTGTGTGTGTGTGTGTACGGTGTGTGTGTGTGTGTGTGTGTGTGTACGGTGTGTGTGTGTGTGTGTGTACGGTGTGTGTGTATGGTGTGTGTATGGTGTGTGTGTGTGTATGGTGTGTGTGTGTGTGTATGGTGTGTGTGTGTGTGTATGGTGTGTGTGTGTGTATGGTGTGTGTGTGTGTGTATGGTGTGTGTGTGTGTGTATGGTGTGTGTGTGTGTGTGTATGGTGTGTGTGTGTGTGTGTGTGTGTATGGTGTGTGTGTGTGTGTACGGTGTGTGTGTGTGTGTGTGTGTACGGTGTGTGTGTGTGTGTGTGTGTGTACGGTGTGTGTGTGTGTGTGTGTGTGTGTGTACGGTGTGTGTGTGTGTGTGTGTGTGTGTGTGTACGGTGTGTGTGTGTACGGTGTGTGTGTGTGTGTGTGTACGGTGTGTGTGTGTGTGTGTGTGTGTGTACGGTGTGTGTGTGTGTGTGTGTGTGTACGGTGTGTGTGTGTGTGTGTGTGTGTACGGTGTGTGTGTGTGTACGGTGTGTGTGTGTGTGTGTACGGTGTGTGTGTGTCTACGGTGTGTGTGTGTGTGTGTACGGTGTGTACGGTGTGTGTGTGTACGGTGTGTACGGTGTGTGTGTGTACGGTGTGTGTGTGTACGGTGTGTGTGTGTACGGTGTGTGTGTGTACGGTGTGTGTGTGTGTACGGTGTGTGTGTGTGTGTACGGTGTGTGTGTGTACGGTGTGTGTGTACGGTGTGTGTGTACGGTGTGTGTGTACGGTGTGTGTGTACGGTGTGTGTGTACGGTGTGTGTGTACGGTGTGTATGGTGTGTGTGTGTATGGTGTGTGTGTGTATGGTGTGTGTGTGTGTGTATGGTGTGTGTGTGTGTGTATGGTGTGTGTGTGTGTGTATGGTGTGTGTACGGTGTGTGTGTGTGTACGGTGTGTGTGTGTGTACGGTGTGTGTGTGTGTGTGTACGGTGTGTGTGTGTGTGTGTGTACGGTGTGTGTGTGTGTGTGTGTACGGTGTGTGTGTGTGTGTGTGTGTATGGTGTGTGTGTGTGTGTATGGTGTGTGTGTGTGTGTGTGTGTGTGTGTATGGTGTGTGTGTGTGTGTATGTATGGTGTGTGTGTGTATGGTGTGTGTGTGTGTGTACGGTGTGTGTGTGTGTGTGTGTGTGTGTGTGTGTGTACGGTGTGTGTGTGTACGGTGTGTGTGTGTACGGTGTGTGTGTGTGT